>NC_081845.1:67145575-67445575 GCF_963259705.1 Myotis daubentonii | reverse complement strand
TGGGTAGAAAGAATGTAAAGTGAAACCTTTATACACATCCTTTATCAGCAAATGAAACCAGCATAACCCTAATTTAATACTATACCAAAGATCAACCCACACACAATCACTTACCACTGCAACAGTACAAGTCATGACTTTTCTGCCAACTGCCTCTCTTCTGGGAGAGAGGGAAAGAGAGAGGGAGGCAGAAAGTAAGGAATAGAGGGAGGATAATAAGGGCAATGTTTTAAGTGGTGTTTTTACTTGTAATCCAGCAGCTCAAATTCAATAGAACTGCTGTGAAGAATCCTCATTTATTTCAGAGACAACATTCGCGTTCCTTCTGCCCTTTTTAGCTTTGCTTCACAAACTCTTATCCCCCACCATTACTTATGCTGGAGTCTGGTTGTCTGACATGACCTGTCAACACACTGAGTCATAAAATAAAAAAGAAAAAAGAGTAATCTTGGAGCATCTGGCTGTTTGTATCCACCTTTAGCTGGATCTTGGACTAAATTCTGACCACATTGCATTACAAGAAATAAGTCTAAACTTAATGTTGAAGTTATATGCCAAGGCGCATGCCGCACCTAACCTTGCCATCAGTTTCATGGTGTCTGTGGCTAAAAGACATTTTACTCAGGCTCTCTCTCTTGTTCTCATCAAGTGCCAACTGCCTCTCTTCTGGGGCATTCAGCCTTCCTGCAGGGTTCCAGCCTTGGCATTTCTCCCCTCTACAGTTCTAAAGTTAGTAGAGAAAATAGAAATATTTCATCTCCTTGATTATGCCTCCACTCTCAAATTACTCCCAGGAAATGTCAATGCCAGAAGAAATTTCTTGGAGACTGTGAGTGAATTAAAATTGTGCAGAAGAGTGGCCTGGCTTCAGTGAAACTATCCAGGACACCCATGTTGGCTGGTGGGTCCTCTCAGCTAAAAGGTAGCATTTCCTTATTAGCTTTTTTGCTCAGAGGATAATCTAACCACCCTGGCTGTCTGGGTCTGGGTGCCCTCAACAGTCTAGGACAGACCAGCTGGAATCTCTAAGCTCATCACCATGCTCCGTGTAGCAGATGTTGCTCACTAGTTTTTCAGCTTGAGAGCAAAAACCCTGCGTTCTACTATTCTTAGTCACATTTGTAATAATGGAATGGAAAATAAGTGACTTCTTGAACTCCTCTTACATGTCAGTCAGGGAGAGCAAATATAGCTTGCTCTGACAGTTACTAAGTTAGAGCTAAAGCATTTCTCAGCAGTTCAGGGGTGTGAATTTGCACATTCTTTAAGTTGGCTGTTTCCTGGGTGCTCCATCTCTGCAGAGAAAATGTGAAACTCAGTGTGGAAGCTTATTTGGCATTCACGGGTGACAATCAGATCCTTGTAAGTCTAATTATACCATAAAGGATCATCAGCAAAGGTCTGGATTCCTAAATGGAATGGCGGTGAGGCTGTGTCATCACCATTAGTGTTTCCTCTTACTTCACCTCAGCCCCAACTCCATAAATCTCAACCCCACAGGGAAGGCTGATAGACAGTATGTTACAAAATGCAAGATACATTAGACTTTGGGATCACAAAGAAAATACATGACATAGAAAAGGTGTTTTCCTAAAAAAAAAAAAAGTAAATGTAAATTATTTCTAAATGTTACTTCTGATTCTTCTTTAAATCCATAAATAAAATGTTAAGCCTGATGTTCCCTGATTTGACGGTTTTTCTCTATTACTCTTTCGTTTTGTCAGCATTATCTGATTTCACTAAATATCAGTTCTCCCATTTTACTTTAGCAAATTACTTTGAATAAAATCATTCAGTAGGCAGCATTTTAAAAGAATAATTAATAGATCATAATAAAGGTTTCTGTTTTATGTTAGAGAATATTTATTTTGTAAAGATGATTTCAAGTTACTTTGATTGTACTAGCTTAATGCTCAATGTTCAAGAGTTTATGAGATATTTATATACTTTTATATGACTTTTGTCCATAAGCAGATAATGTCAACATTTGTCCCATATAATCAAAATTCAGGTTCATTTTTAATTTCTCACCTGTATTTATCACTATCTCACTTTATGCCCAGCAAGTTAAATACATAATTTTATAAGCTTAAAGAATTTGGATGCAAAGGTAAACTGTTTAGTCCCACCCCCTACACCCCAAAAAAGAACTTTGGAACTAATCCTATGCTTTACATCCTTGTTTACCTCAGTCCAAGCCTCCCAGGTTTTCTTTCATCACCTATAATCATCATGCACACCTCCAGTCTCATCCTATACTTCCCAGATCTTCTAAACTCTGCCACTGGGACTTCTGCAACTTGTAGCTTATTATCAGCAAACTACTGAAACCTCATAACTAGTTATCATCCCCACTCATAACTGAGCATTTGCTTCACTTTTTGTTGAAGTCTGGCACTACTCTGAGAACTTTACCTGTAACCTTCTTTCTTCAATGCTGCACATACTTCAGGATCTAGAAGTAGGGTAGGTGTCCTTACTCCTAGTTGACACCTTCAGACAAATGCCCTGCCTCTTTTCTCATTAACCTCAGCTTCTTTGAAGCACATGTCACCTGTTCATGTTGTCTCCTGAGCTAGTCAAGCCTCCTCCAGTTGTTAGCACCTTGTTTGTGACTTTCCTCTTCACTTCTCCAGTCATGATTCTTTATTATGTCAATATCCACGCGATTAGTCCATTCTATACCCTGGACTCTCAATATCTCTACCTTTTCTCCTCCACACTGCCCACTCAACCATGTACTTCCATGGTCAAACTTTAACACTGCCAACATCAGCAGTAGCTCCTAACTGTCCGTCTCATGGATCTACATCTCTGATCACCACATTAATCTTTTCAGCCAGCTGCTTTTTTATCTTCTTGCACCAACCAATCCATTTCACCCTAACTCTTTTCACTTCCATCTCCCCACTCACCGGCCCTACTTATCTAGCTTAGATTCCATGATCATATTAATCCCTTTCCTGAACTCACTCTTTACTACCTTGACCTCTGTCTTTATGGGATGTCTGAGGAATAAGCAATTGAAATTCAAGTGAAAATCAAGGGAGCTACCTGAAGTTCCAGTAAGTAAGTAGTTTTCAAATCCCTTTCACAGCAGAGCATCCCTCCCTCTCTCTTTCCCTCCTCCCCTTCTCTCCTCTCTCTCTCTCCCTTCCTCCCTCCCTTCCTTCCTCTCTCCCTTCCTCCCTTCCTCTCTCCCTTCCTCCCTTCCTCCTTCCTTCCTTCCTCCCTCCCTCCTTCCTTTCCTTCCTTCCTTCCTTTCTTCCTTCCTTCCTTCCTTCCTTCCTTCCTTCCTTCCTTCCTTCCATTCTTCTAGAACTATTCTTTGGAAGAATGTCTGTCCTAATATGTTTCATGTAGATCAACAAAATTCCTGCTATGTACACCAATACTTCTGCATATCATGGCTGCCTCACTCCCTTATTCCTGCTACTCCAGCATACTGGCTTTCTTTTTGCTCTATAAACACTACAAGTTTCCTTCCAATCATTTCTTCCCAACATGGAATACAAAAGTCTAAATTTATGGCAACAACACCAGCATGCGACAGATTCTGCCATCAACACACCTGCATAAGGCTTGGTTTCAGAAAGTAGTTAAAGGAGGTGATAGAAGAGGACAGGGCCTCTATTTCGCTGGAGTAGTGGAGAGAGAAGCAGCCTGGTTTGGGGCAGTCACAGCAATTGTTCTATGGTTCTTTGGTCAGTAGCAATGGTGGCATCTTGACAGAGCTGCAGCAGCAGCTCCCTTCCCAGGCCAGTTCTGTAGTATGCTTCTGAAGGTGTTTCCAGAAACTTCAGCCTACAACCTGTTTAATCAGCCTTTTCAGTGATTGATTTTTCAAGCCCACCTAAGCCTTCCTACTTTACAATAACTTGGGTGCACGTTATATGATTTGCAACAATGATTCTATGATTCTTGTTACAAGACTTTGTATTTCTTAGACATTATTCAAAAGAGATTTGGGGAAATACTGATAAGTTTTCAAGGCTAAGACAGGTACAGCAGAAAAGGCCATCAGAAAATTCCAGTGACCCATCATATAATGATGTGTCATGTAGGGTCATCAATTGTAACAATATACTACTTGAGTGGAGGATGTTGATAATGGGGAGGCCACGAATTTTGGGGGATGAGGACATATAGGAAATGTCTGTGCCTTCTACTCAATCTGCTGAACCTAAAACTGCTCTTTAAAATAATTTGCTGTGAACTTAAAATTGCTCTTAAAAACTGCTCTTACAAAAGTGTTTTAAAAACTACAGTGACCTGCCATTGATCCTGCCATTGATCCAACACTAAGTTACCCACGGCCAGATCAAGGTGCATTGGTCTAGATTCTGAAGATGTAAACATGAATAAAGATGATTGCTGTAATTATAAACACAGAAAGACAATACAAAAACCACTAGGATAATTATACATCAAATGAATTATCTCATTTTTGTCTTCAACTGACCCTATAAGGTGAGTAGCGTTGCCTCCACATTACAGAGAAGGCTTATAGAGATTGAGGCACTTGCCTGGAGTCAGAAAGCTAATAAGTGGCCAAGACAGAATTTAAATACAAATCTGAGTGCAGAGCCTGAGCTCCTAGACACTACACAACAGCATTTTGTGTAGAAGTTCATTCACTGATTAGCACTGACTCTGCCAGGGCTTGTGCTAGGGATTTGGTAATAGTTTAACTCCTAAAAATAGGCAGTTAGAATAACAAAGGCTCAAGTGATTAGAAGCAGAAGGAGGAACTTGATCTAAAGACACATACAAGTCGATGTCCACACAATGGATTCAGTGGAATAAAATACGTTTATCAACCACCTCTAAGCTCCAGACATTCTGCTTGGAATGAAGGAGAGATGAAGATTCAGCCCCTGCCAGTGTCTCACTCACTGCTTTGGCCTCAGCACCAAAATTATTTGTGTGAGGAAGGGAAAAAGCAATTTCTGAGATAATGCCATGTGATAAGTTGATTGTAGTGGAATGAATAAATTCTGTGCAGGGAGCATCAGAAAAGGGAAGTAGGAGGTGGGTGGTCTGAAACACTGTAAAGAAAAAATAACTAGGCCCTAAAGAATGAGTAAGATTTTATAATAAGTTTTTTTTTTAGATTAATCTGCCCCAGTTATCCCACTTGACTTTCTCATCACGACCCTGTATTGTAGGGGATTCTTAAGACTCTGAATCTATGAATACAAAGTAATCAATGTAAGGGTAAATATTGCCAGATAAATCTTTCAAAACTGGATATTCTTATGTATGTCTTTTCCATATTGTTTCAGTCTTTATATAAAGTATTTTTTATATATGGCCTCATTCTATAAAGCTTCAAAGTATTTGTGCATATATATATATATATATATATATATATATATATATACACACACACACATATAATACATATTTGTGTGTATACTAGTACATATATATATGTGTACATGTATATACATACATACATACATATTCATGAACATACATACATAAAGTCACCCCAACATCAGTATTATTGCAAAATGTCATCTGGCATTGATAGTATCAAAATTAGTACTAAATATAGAATCTCATAATAGCCAAATTTCACTCTCCTCCACACTTTCCTTCCAATCTTGGTGCCTTGATGATGGCCTGGCCCATTGCTATTTCCATCGTCTCCAGCCTCCATGCCCTGCTCACTTTCCTTTCATGATAGAAAATGATTCCAATAATCTGGTGACTTGGAAACCACAGTGACAGATGAGTTTTCACACACACCACATATACAGAAATAGTTTTCATATTTCCTTGGGAAAATATATATTGAAGATATTTTTCAAAGAACTTAAAGAGCTTCCACATCTATTATATCTAAATATCCTAGGGAAGAATAGTATAATGGCAGCTCATCCACTCCCCCTTTACAAATGAAAGGCCAGGCAGAGGAAGGTTCCCACAGTGGCTCAAAATCATGCATAATGTCCAGAAACTAGGTATGGAACCCCTGTTTCCCAAATCTTAAATTGTTCCTTTTCTCTCTCTTATTAAACACGAGAGGCCCAGTGCACGAAATTTGTGCACTGGAGGGGGGAGTCCCTCAGCCTGGCCTGCGCCCTCTCGCAGTCCGGGACCCCTCGAGGGGTCCCTGGGGAGCGGGCCTAAGCCAGCAGTCGGATATCACCCTCACAATCCAGGATCCCTCACTCCTTACTGTCTGCCTGCTTGCTCCTTACCACTCAGCTTGCTGCTCCTTAGCGCTGCCCTGGAGGTGGAAGAGGCTCCTGCCACCGCCACTGCCCTTGCCAGCCATGAGCCCAGCTTCTGGCTGAGTGGCACTCCCCCTGTGGGAGTGCACTGACCACCAGGGGGAAGCTCCTGCGTTGAGCACTGCCCCTGGTGGTCAGTGCATGTCATAGTGACGGGTTGTTCAGCTGTTCAGTCTATTTGCATATTAGCCTTTTATTATATAGGATTAACTCTTAAGGATGCAAAATACATATATAAGGAAAACAACATTTTATTGCTAAATTCATTCTCTATTTGACAGACAAGTGTTATTAAGTAAATTTGGCAATTTTGGACTTTTGATACAAGAAGCTATTAGAATTAGGAAAAGCGTAGTCATGAAATTTTTCTTGTTCTAAACTTTTATAATGATGTGAAGGACCAGTGAGTTGATCTTGTTAACTTCAGAAAGTCTATTCCCTTGCTTATTCATGAGAAAGTAATTCTTTGAAAATATTTTTTGTGGTCTTACTTAACATTTTTTATGGCAGGCAATAAAATGTTTCTCAGATAGTGGGCCCATCTCACATCAATGGGTCATATGCTATCCTAGGTTCTGTCACCTGATGTTCCTTCATGTGGAACCTCAGGGTATTTGATGAATGTATGATTGTATAGGCAGACTTAGTCTTAAAAAGGTGCAAAGATTACATCAGAATATTGAACACCCTGATTGTGTCGAAAAAATTTTGCAACCATGGTCAAAATTACAATATGGACACAAGCATGTGGAACAGGTCACCCCTGCCACTCTAGCCAGAAGGAGTTCACTGGGAATGGTTCCTATACCACCTGGTATATTAGCTTGTTACAGCTGCCATAACAAAGTCCTAAAAAACCAGATGGCTAACACAACAGAAATGTAGTCTCATAGTTCTGGAGGTTAGACGTCCAAGATCAAGGTATTGGCAGGGTTGATTGCTTCTAAGGACAGGATCTGTTCTAGGCCTTTCTCCTAGGTTTGGGTGGTTTTCTTACAATACTTGGCATCCCTTGGCTTTTACTGCATCAGCCCAATCCCTGCCTTCATTTCCACATGGCTTTCTGTGTCTAAATTTCCCCTTTTTATAAGAATATCAGTGAAGTTGGACTATTCTAATATTATCTCATTTTCATTAATTACATCACCAATCACCCTAATATAAATAGGGTCACATTCTGAAGTAATGGAGGTTACAGCTTTAACATAAAATTTTGAGGGACACAATTCAGCCTATAATACTAGGAATAGAACTCATGGTCCAAACAAAATGCCCAATAAATGGGAATTACCTGCTGGTTGTATTTTTTCCTACAAAAGAAGTGGGAATATTTGGTCCAGTGCCAGGTGGTCAATTGAAATCACTCAAAATGAAGACAAACAAACAGATAAACATTGTTTTGAGACCCTATGGTGAGAAATGTGTGGGTAGATGAAATAGCATGTAGTCAGTTTGGCAGAAAACATCATCACTATTGGAATTATTCAAATGTATCACTTGAAGTTCAGACTCCTTAGACTCCTTTATTTATAACATAGAGCAATGTTATTGTTCCTTGAGGAATAGTAAAAGTTTCTTAAGAAGATGTGACCAAGCTATTTAGAATTTCTCGTTGTCATGTGCTTTTTGACAATGACAAATGGAGATTGTTGCCACACTCTCATCTCAGTGTTTAGGCAAAGGTTCACATAAGTGGCTCCAAAAATGTGCTAAATAAAAATATCATTTATTATTCTTTGGATTTTATAAACTTTAAATGTACAAATTTGTATTAGTTCCTACTGCTGTATAACATATTATTGCATATTTAGCTGTTTAAAACAACACCTATTTATTATCTCACAGTTCTGTTAGCCAACAGTTTATCACAGTGTGGCTGGATTCTCTGCCCAGGGTATCAGTAAGGACTGCAGTTCTCATCTTGGGCTCGGGGTCCTATTCCAATCTCACGGTTGTTGAAAAGAATTCCTCTCAGGCTTCCTGCATGGCCTCCTCCACTTTAAGCCAGCAACACTATATTGAGTTGTCACTGCTTTGATTTCCTCTGGCTTTCTCTTCTTTTTGGCTTTTAAAGGACTCATGTAATTACATTGGGCCCACTCAAAAACGCCAAGATAATCTCCCTACTTTAAAGTCAATTGATTAGGGCTTCCAGTCAAGATGGCATGTAGGTAAATGTGGTACTCACATCCTCCTACAACCACATCAAAAATACAACTAAACTACAGAAAACCATCATTCAGAACCACCTGAAATCTAGCTGAGTGGAAGTCATACAACTGAGGATATAAAGAAGAATCCACATGGAGACTGGCAGGAGGAACAGAGGTGCAGACTGAGATGGTCCCACACCCACATGTAGCAGGTAAAAATTGAGAGGGGTATCTTGGCTGCAGGAGGTCCTCCCTGAGGAGTGAGGAGTGAGGAGATCCAACCCCACACCAGCCTCCCCCCCCCATACAGATTTCCAGTGCTAGAAAGAGAAGTTCTCATAACTTCTGACAATAAAAACCAGGGGAGCCCTAACCAGTTTGGCTCATGGATAGAGTGTCAGCTTGTAGACTGAAGAGTCCCAGGTTTGATTTCAGTCAAGGGCATGTACCTTGGTTGCAGGCATATCCTCAGTAGGGGGTGTGCAGGAGGCAGCTGATTGATGTTTCTCTCTCATTGATGTTTCTAACTCTCTATCCCTCTCCCTTCCTCTCTGTAAAAAAATCAATAAAATATATTATAAAGGAAAAAAAACAGGGGAAAGTGAGGCCTAGGGAGATGGGAGATGGAGCTGCTGGAGTCCTAGGCATTTTCTCTTAAAGGGTCTCCACACAGACTCACTCAACTGAGCTCCAGCTCTGGGCAGAAGCTCAAAAGGCACCAAAGACATGTGGGGAGGAACTGAAGTGTCTGGCATCAGGTCAAGAGAATTTGAAGGGCAGCTTTTTGCCAGACAAAAGTGCTGGCAGAGACCATTGATTTTTTTTTAAGCCCTCTCCCTACAGAGCAGGCAGGTGGGCACCATATTTCAGTCTCCATCAACTTGACTCACACTGATCACTCTGTCCTGATGATTCCCTGAGACCTCGCCATGCCAATTTGCAGGCCCAGCCACACTGTTTTCAGTGGCTTTTCCATATGAATGGCCCATCTTGGATCATGCTTCAGACTTTTCTAAAATCTCACAAACAAGTAACATCTGCCCTCAGCGTGCCCCATACCTCTCATTAAGTGGCTCCAGGCCTGGCAATAGTGGCAGCCAGACTTGATTCACAGTTTGGCCTCTCCTGAGCACCTCAAAATCCAGAAAAAACAGCAGCCATCTGCAGATTGTCTTTTAGCTCATGCCAGGTGGCCCCATACAGAACACAGGTGGTGACTGCCATTGGCCTGTACCTTCTAAGAGGCCCCAGAGCCAGTGCATGCAACGAAAAGCTTCAGACCACATCAAAGTACCACCTAACCACCTCCACAAGTGACATACTCAAGGGGATAACTCAGGAATTAAGAAGTCAAATTGGTAGTAATAGAAGAGTCATGGGGATGTAAAGTACACAACAGGAAATATAGTCAATAATATTTTAATAACTATATATGGTTATGAGATTTATCCAGGATGATCACTTAGTAATCACTGGGTGTATACCTGAAACTAATATAATATTGTATGTCAGCTATAATTGAAAAATAAAAAAATGATTTAAAAAAATAATGAAGTCAACTGATTACTAACCTTAATTACAACTGTAAAGTCCCTTCACAGCAGTACCTATATAAGTGTTTGAATTCCTAAGGAATGGGAATCATAATGACATCTTTAGAAATCTTTATCCCTACCCACAAGATATAAAAATGCAGGCTTAAAAATATTAACATGTAGCTAAGTAATATTCAAACTTGTTTTAAGCAATTATGAGAGAGGGTAAAATATATTCATCAAAGAAAAATAAAATAAAAGAATAAGAAAACTGCTCACCATCTTGAATTTTTTGCCTTGATCCTACTTTAAAAACAAAACAAAAACCTTCAGTAGTAAACTAAAGGTACCAGTAAGTTGGGGGGAAAAACAGGTCTGGAACCTTTTACTCTACGTGTAATGGTGATTTGGTATAATTTCATCGTTCAGACTCAAATAAAAAGTGAATAATATTAAGCATTATAGTATTGTTATGAGAATCAAGTGAGGTAATTTCTAGAAAGTTCTTTCTAAATTGTAATGCTTAAAGCAAATTATGAGTTAAGATTATCAAAGTAAGTTTAAGTGTATTTCAGAAAGAACGAAGGTGTTCAACCATTCCTTCCCTTAATTGAATAATCACCCTGAAGGATAAATGAAATATGACAACCTAGAAATCCAAACTTTAGTAGAAACTTGCCTAGCATGCACAGTAGGGGACATTCTTGAGATGTACGTGTGTGTGTGTGTGTGTGTGTGTGTGTGTGTGTGTGTTCAAATTGTACTGTATAACTCAGTAGGCAACATAATAGGGCTAGGGAACATTCTGATGAAAGAAATTTAATAACAAGACCTTAAAGAAAAATCTAAAAGACATCTCTAAAACAAACAACTAGAGGTGGAGACTTACTAACAGAGGAAAGAAGAGCAAAGCGTTTTCAATATTGAAGAAAACAACCTGATGTCATGTTCCGTCCGGACACCTTTGCTCACCTGTCGGGATGCTTTGGGTCAGCTTCCTTGCTTAAGAAATAAGCCTAAGTCATCACACAAATATGTGTTTAGGAGCTTGCCACTTTCCTATTACACCTCTGGTTACCTATCTTGTGGCACATTATTGTCAACTTTTATTTCTACCCTAAATGACTTCCTCCTAAGAATTCTTTTATTTACACACTTAACTAGCTCTTATATAACATGCATTATGTGCAAGGCACTGTTCTAAACACCTTTCTTAATATTAACTCACCTTGCTAACTCACCTTGATATCAACCCTATAAAGCTAAAGCTATTATTCTCTATTTACAGAAAAAATACAGTAAATTGTTTCAAAATATTTTTCTTCTTACAAAAAGGGCAATTTTGTTTTCTAAACAGCTTCCTTTCTTCCTTCCATCACTTCTACAATACATGAAAATATGATTTGAAATGTAATTGGTGCTAAAGGCGTTATCCTACTAAAAATGACAAAACAGACTGATTTTGGTGAAATCTTTGAAGTGACCGAGTTAGCCTCACAAATGCATCAAGATTAAAGGTGGCATTGTGATTTTCTAAATAATGTCCATTTTAATGAAGGAACAGTTTCCTTCCCACACAGGAGAAGGCACTAATTTGTCTTTCTTTTGCTTCACTACGTTTCTTGAGCAGTGCAGCTCTTTTCTAGATTTTAAAAGTACCTACCATTCAAAATATTTTGAATGTATTCTTTCTACCTTCTAATACATATGCTGAAAATCTGCCATTCCCTATTCTAAGCAGGAAAGACTTGCTCTTGGTATATTTACTTACATTTTATTTCTCCAGCAAAATCTTCTAAAAACTTTTTCCCATTTATTGTGCTATTTCAAGATTAGGCTGAAAAAAATCAGAAAAAATAATATTACAAAGTGGTAAATTGCTCTGCCTTACTCTCACCTTGTCAGGCACACAAGTCACCCAAAAGTGGCACTGTCTAGGAAGCTATGCCTGGGTGTCTCAGTCAACTCAGACTTTATAAGAAAATATCATAAACAGAGTGGCTTATCAGCAACAGAAATGTAGTTCACCTCCTGGAGGCTGGAAATCAGAGATCAGGGTGTCAGCACAGGCTGGTCCTGGTGAGGACCCTCATCCAGGTTGTAGATAATGACTTATCATTTATCCTCACATGGCAGAGAGCAGAGCCAAGGATGTAAACTCTCTATTGTGACTCTAATCCCATTCATAAGGGCTCCACACTTATGACCTTATCTAATACTAATTACCTCCCAAAGGCCCCACCTTTCGGGGAGGGAGGTAGGTTTTCAACATATGAATTTTGCAGAGGAACACAAAATTTCAGTGCACACCCCTGGGTTTATTCTAAGAGCTCATGGATGCAAGAAATAGGGACAACCAATGACCAGCATAAGGACTGACATTTTTCATTTAAAGAGAAAGGGAGTTTTAAAAGTAGTTTCTGGCCCAGTTTGTGTGGCTTGGTGGTTGAGCATCGACCTATGAACCAGGAGGTCACAGTTCAATTACCCGTCAGGACACATGCCTGGGTTTCAGGCTTGATCAGCATTGGGGGCGCAGTAGACAGCTGATCAATAATTCTCTTCCATCATTGATGTTTCTATCTCTCTCTCTCCCTCTCCCTTCCTCTCTAAAATCAATAAAAAATATTTTAAAAACTAGTTTCTGTAAATTTTATTTTGCATTTTTATATTTCAGGTTCCAGACTGGTAGCAGAGGCTTGAAATTCATATAAAATCATCATCAACATTAAGTAAAAGTTTATTGTAGGCAAGGGCATATGATATTTGAGATCAAACTTCTTTCTTTGAGGAGTTCATTTACCTGGTACTAAAATTAGGTAAGTATTCTTTAAGTGTTTAGGGGAAAGAACATTCACTAAGAGCTAAGCTGTCAAAAACTATGAACATTTTATAAATATGCCTCTCACACAGATGTATGTGAGCTGTTCTTAGGAAAGTATTTAAGGCAACCACCACCAAGGCCCTAAAACAATCGGCCTGAAATGCTGCCCCCAAGACCAGCCCCCGAGCCACCAGCAGCTGAGCCACAAGCGCCCTTATTACCTGTTTTGAGAATTCATTCATGACCACATTCTAACCCAGGCTCTGTGCTGTCTGATAATGTATGCAGAGTGTTTTGTAAGCTTAAATCAACATCTGAATGTAAGGTATTATAACTACAGAAATAATATTAACAACTAATGTTTATTTCATGTTTACTATGTTCCAAACATTCAAATAAAAACTTGACAACTAATAATTATTATCTTTGTTTTTAAAATTAGGAAACTGAAGTCAAGAGGTTGAGTAAATTGTAGGGTCACAAATGTAGTGAGAGTCAGCAGCCCATATTCTTAACCACACATTCTCACAAGCCTATTGCACACTCAGATCTCATGCATACCATCTATAACTGTCCTTAATCAACCACTCACCACTGAATATTTGTACGTTAGTTATATATTGTTGCTTAATGAATTATCTCAAAATTTTCCAGCTTAAAACAACAATCATGTACTATCACAGTTTCTGAGGATGAGGGATTTGAGAGCAGCTAAGCTGGGGGTGTGGCTCATGGTCGCTCAAGTTGCTCTCAAGCATCTTCTGAAGTTTGGGTACAAGGATCTGCTCCAAGATGGTGCACTCACATGGCTATTGACTTGAATTGCTTGCCACATATCGCTCTTCCTGAGACTACTTGAGAGATGGTTGGCTTCCCCCTAGGGCAGTGGTTCTCAACCTTGGGACCACAAAGAAACAGAATTTCCGGAGGATGAGGCTCAGAAATCAGTATTTTAAAAAGATTCCCAGGTGATTCTAATGTGCAGCCAAGGTTGAGAACCACTGGCCTAGAACAAGTACATAATCCAAATGAGAGTGGAAGGCAAAAACCATGTGTTTAATAGAACCTCAAATTAGAGGTCACACACCATTATTTCTGCCCATGTTTAGAAGTGAGTCACTAAATCCAACTCAAACTCAAAAGGAAAAGAATTAGACTCCACCCTTCAAAGGGAATGTCAAAGAGTTTGCTACTATCTCATTGTAAGTATTTTAAATAATTTTGGCTCTGTGTCATCTTTTCTTCCTACTACTTTGACTCCATGGCAGTGTGCCTATAAATGCTGAGCCAATCAGGGCTGGACACTCTCTCAACCTGTCCCAAGTCACCATTCATACCTATTGGGAGGGCTTCCATAACAGAACAAAACAAAACAAACAAAATTAGTAATTTACCTAAGCCCTGCCCTGCAGACATGTGATCCCCTGGATATCCTGTATACACGGCAAACAAATTGACAAATTAGCGAATTTGTTTCCGACTCTGCCAACAGTTCTCCCTGGATCAGGGGATCCTCCTTCTACCTGCTCTGCCCAGAGTCCCCCACTCAGTTATGCCTGGTGGTCAGCTTACCTTTCCAGCTTTTCGTTCTCTGAGCCATCTCCTCAGAGCTCAATATAAACACTGGCTTATGTCCAATCAGTTACCACTAGTGACAGCTGAGAGTGAGGTTCTCGGTATGAGCTAAAGTTTCTCAGTCTCAGCACTGTTAATATTTGGTACTGGATAATTCTTTGTCGTGAAGCCATCGCATGCACTGTAGGATGTTCAGCATACCCTGGCCTCTACCCATGAGATTCCAGTAGCACTCCCCACGTGATAAACAAAACTGTCTCTGGACATTGCCAAACATTCCCTGGGCGGCAAAATTGCCCTTGATTGAGAACAACTGATTCTAGCTAAAATTGGCTGAGCAAAATATGTGAGCCTTTTCAAATAGAACATATGCAATGATCTCCCATTGCTTCATCTACAAGAAGTTATCAGTGGTTTTAGGAGTTAAATAAGAAATAGTTCAATACAACTCAATTATCTAATGTAGGTGGTTGTCTCTTCAGAGCTGCCACTTCTACCAGCTGATTTCTGGGAGAGAGGAGGCTAGGGTGTGTTTTCTCAAAGTTGTAAATACCTAAGAAATCTGGGACAAGATGGAGGGGAAAGAAAATGAGTGGAAGTAGAATAAAAGTAAGGGCAGTAGAAAAAGCAAAGCTTGTGCTCTCCATGTTAAAATTATTTTAGGATATCTATTAGATGTTAGTCTATTTTTTAAGAAAAACTTTACTGAATGGTAAGCATATATAAGTCACCTTGTTAAACATTTTGCTCAAAATTAACTCACCTAATTTTTTTAACAACCTCATGTAGAAACTATTATCTTCCTTTTGACACATGAGCAAGTTGAGTTAGAGATATATTATCTTCCTTAATGCTAGTTTTTGTTTGTTTTATTATTTTTTTAATGTTTAAGCCTCGCCCAATGAGATGTTTTTTATTGAATTTTAGAGAGAGAAGAAGGGAGAGAGAGAGAGAGAGAGAGAGAGAGAGAGAGAGAGAGAGAGAGAGAGAAACATTGACTGGATGCCTCTCATATGTGTCCCTACTGGAAATTGAACCCACAATCCTTTGGTATACAACACTCCCACCAACTAAGCCACTCATTCAGGGCTGTTTGTTTATTTTGTTGTTATTGTTTTTTAAATTTATTTTTATTGATTTCAGAGAGGAAGGGAGAGGGACAGAGAGATAGAAACATCAATGATGAGGGTGAATTGATTGCCTGCCTCCTGCATGCCCCCTACTGGGGCATGTGCCCTGACCAGGAATTGAACCATGATCTCCTGGTTCATAGGTTGATGCTCAACCACTGAGCCAGATAGGCTGGGATGTTTGTTTTTTAAAAATGCTTTCAAAGATTTCTCTCCTACTCCACATTCCCTTAAGGCTTTGTTTTTGTTCTCTACACTGATTCACACTAAGCATTAGAAATCTTTAAAAAAATCATGTAAGTTCAGATACGCCTAGCTCTTCATTATCTGGAGAGAAACAATGGAACCTAGAATCAGTAAGAAAATAAAAGTTGTGAAAAGGAAAGAGGCCTTATTTTCAAGGGGGTTGGGAGGGACTGGGGCTGAGGAAAGCTGGCATGAGATCAAGATTGGAGGGTGCTGTAGGAGAGATGGGGTAAGAAGTATTTCTGCAAGAAAGAGGACAGTTACACAGATGGTGCCTGACGTAGGATGGTTGGACTTAATGATTTTTCAATTTGATGATGGTTTGAAACCCATACATATTCAGTAGAAGCCATACTTCGAATTTGCATTTTTGATCTTTTTCCAGGCTAGCAATATCCATATGATTCTCTTTCATTCTCTCTCTCTCTCCCCTTCCCTTCCTCCCTTCTTCCCTCACTCTGCCTCCCTCTCTCTGCCCCTCTCTCCTTCTCTCTCCATGGGAGGTACAACTGTACCCAGCAACACAATATCCAGAGTAAGCAAACAATACTCTACAGTGTGCTATGTTGCCGGCAGTTTTTGGATATTGTGTTTTGTGTTTTTACATTCCCATTATGGGTACAAAACACACATCTGTGTCTCCTGCTTCTAGTGAGAAGAGAAAGGCAGTTACTCTTGAGATTAAACTCAAGATAATTGCCCAACTATAGGCTAATATAAGGGCTCTGAGCACGTTTAAAGTAGCTTAGGCTAAGCAATGGTGTCTGATAGGTTAAGTGCATTTCGACTTACCAAATTTTCAACTTATGATGGATTTAAGGTCGAACTGTATGTATATTTAAAACACAACTTGGATTTTAGTAGAAACTTAACATAAGGTCTTGAATGGAAATAGTAACTTATCTAAGGAAACCGTTGTCAGCATTAGAATGCATCTAAGAAAATGTAATCCACTGAATGACTCCCTGAACAATTGTTGGGTGAGGATTAAAAACATTTGAGTGTTTGACATTTTCACTTATAAAGATTAAGCAAAATTTAAATCAACATAAAAATTTTCACAGACAGATACATGCTGCCAAGTGGCTTAGTAACCTTGGTATTTGTAGAACATTTTCCATTTCTGAAGTGCTTTATAAATCATCTCTAGTTAACCCTTCAGTGGCCTTGGCCTTGCTGTATCAGGTAATAGGGTAATGAGTCCATTCTCCCTGGTATAACAATGGGGAGACTTTCCACGAAGGGGTGAAGTCAGATGCTTCCCAGAACACAGGGAAGAAAGAAGCCAGCAGGTTCCGAATGAGATAGCCTACCAGTCAGCGCAGAGCAGCTGAGCTGATGAAACAAACATAGTGGAAAGCAGACTTTCTTTTTTGTTTCTCTTCTTTCTTTGTTGCTATAGATGACACTATATTCCTACAGCTAAGTGGTCATTTTTGTAAATTCCAGAAAACAGCTTAAGTTCTTTCTCATCTATCAATTTGTTTTTATATGAATTATATGTCCCAAATCTACAAATATAAATGGGTGTATATTGGCTGAGTTAGAAAGAGAGGAAAAAATAAACTTTGTTAAATTCATTGAAGAGCACAATATAACTCACCTTTAAGCTAAACCATTAAGTAAACATCTAGATTTTTGAAACAAACATTTTAGAAAACCAGTTGTTCCTTTTAACACAAGGAATTACCATGCTTGTTCTGTCTATAATAACCATTAATTCACACATGCACAAAAATAGATTCCCCATGATTTATTCAGGAGTGCATCTACTAACTAAATTTGGACCCATGCATACATAGATTTTTAGAAAGAGTTTGCCTACCTGAACAGAATCCTTCATGGACTCACAGTGTGTTGCAGGGATCACGTGACAGCACAATCTACAGCCACAGCAAGTCCTTGTCCTCAAGATCCTCCATACCTGAGCCTCTGGTCACACTGAGGCCTAGCGCGGCCTCCTATAACAGAGAGCTTCAAGGCCAAGCTCCTGCATGAGCCTTCTCCAGGCTTCTCCCGGGCAGAATTACTCACTCACTCCTCTGGGATATTATGAAACTATACCTAATATAATTTATTTCAACAGATTATTTGAACACCTAATATGTAAGCCCCATACTTCCATTAAATATTTATAATGCTCTACCATGTAATAGAGTTAAATATCTACAATAGCGTGTCTAAGAGAATGTAGGCATCTTGACCACAGAGTTGATGTTATTATCAAAACATACCTTAAAGAGCTTCCAGCATTTATTACTTAAATTGGATAATACTTAAACACATTTTCCCTTGGAAGCAATATTATACCCATTAGATATAGTCCCAGGTGAGAACATAAAAGCGTATTACATTGGCCAAGAAAGGGAATCAATTTCTGTCTTCAAAATTGCTTTTGATTTTTAAATTTATTTTTTAAAAAAATCTGAAGTATAATTTGGTGATATATATACATCATTCTCATAAAATAAATTACAGATAAGTTTGTATGGTTATATCTACACTCATGTATAGTGGTAGTAAAAATTAGACACAACTTACATATCCAACAATAAAACTTATTTATTAAATGGAACCATAAATTTTGTTCACACACTAGAAAACTAGGTAGCCATTAAAATTGTGTCATAAAAATCACTATAATGTGAAAAAATATTTACAGAAGTGAAAAATGTGAAGACTTCATAAATTATGATTAATAACTCACTTGATTCTGATTTTGAGCCCTCAGATTGTTCTCTCCAATGCCATTTCCCACTAAAAGGAAACAGGCCTCCTTGGCTTTTCCAGGTCTGGGGCAGGAAATGTATTGGAATGATACCTGGAGCATCTTGATCCCAGAAAACAAAACAAAGTAAAACAAAACCGAGTTATCAAAGACCACTAGAATCATGTCAAAAGATTTCAGGACTCACCGTGAACAGGCTCCCACTGGAAAAATCTGAACATCAAAAGAATACTAACTCTGAAATAAATTAAAATGTATAAAATATGTTTAAGTCTGTAAGTACATAATGATAATTATTTTTTAAATCACATAGATCATCTTTGGAGTATACTTAAGAAGCCAAACATAATTTTGAAAACTGTTAAAGAGAAAGAACCTAGCATTTTTCTGCTTTCTTTGAATGTGTTATACCTCAGCAAGTAGTGAAGGAAAGTTCCTTATATAACTATTCCAGCTATTAGGTGAATGTTCATGTCACTATTTTACAGCAATCATGACACAAACATAAACAATCAGGTTTTATGTTTCTCCTGGTAGAAGTACACACCACCACCTATGAATTAACTTTGCCAAAATAAATAAACCTAACTCTGACAAAGGATCTAGATCTAACTAATTTATAGAAAATAAATAACAGAAGAACATGGAAAATGATAACAGGAATATAATCAGCAATTTTATAGGGCAAATACCCAATTTATTAACAACAAAAAATAAGCAAGAAAAAAGAAAAGGGCTGGGACACCTATGGATGAAATGAGACCTTGTTTTTATATCAATTCAAACAAACTATAAATATAAAATTAATATTTATAGAACTAGGGGCCCAGTGCAGAAATTTGTGCACCTTGAAAGGAACTGTTGGCCGTGAGGCTGTGGTGGCCACAGGAGTGGGTCTCAGCCCATCCTCTGTGCCCCAACCCGGCCCCTCCCTCCATGGCCCCGGTCCTCTGTCTGCCGGCAGCCCCACTCCCGCTGCTGCAGCTCCCACGACGCACTGACGGCACCAGCCCCTGCTCGCACCCACTGATGGCACAGAGCAATTGGGGCTGGTGCCAGCAGCGGGTGTGAGTGGGGCCGGCGCTGTCAATGGGTGTGAGTAGTGGCTGCTGCCCTGATCACCCCTCAGGAGCAGGGGAGGTGAAGAAGCCCTGAGGGGCGATCGGGGTCAGCAGCTGCCACTTGCACCTGCAGACAGCGCCTACCAATCAGGGCTGGTGCTGGGCGCCAGCAGTAGGTGCAAGTGCTGGGTGGGACAACAGTACATGGGAGCAAAGAATTTTCAATAACCACCAGAGGCTATCCTCGATCACAGTGACCAACGCCCCACCTTGGTCTGGCACGCCTAATCATCTACTCCACCATCCCACTGCAGCTGATGCCCACCATGTTCCGCACACACTGTCTAGTGGTCAGTGCATGTCATAGTGACTGGTTGGTTGGTCATTCCACCATTCGTTCTATTTGCATATTAGCCTTTTATTATATAGGATGATAGGGGAAATATGACCACTCGATAATTGATATTAAATAATTATTGTTTATCTGGGGAAGAGTGTGATAATAATATGATGACTATATTTTCAACAGGAAGTCCTTGCCTTTCAGATACATTCTGAAATACATACAGGTAAAAGATGATGTCTGAGATTTACCTCAAAGTAATCCCACCTGCAGAGAGGAAATGAAGAGAGCAAACATTGTGATAATGGGCTACAGTTACCTGGGAGTTTATTATAATATTCTCTACATATGTGATTGTTTGATATTTTTCATGCTAAAGAGTTTTTAAAAACAGGAGTAAATATTTTCAATGAAAATAATAATGGCAAAATAACCAACAGAAAAGAATGGGTATTTGACCTATTGGAGTGATCTCTTCATAAGTTATATAAATGTCTAATTACTATGTTCTACTCCTACCTGCATGTCAACTATAATTGAAAAAAATAAAAATAAAAATGAGCTTTTAAAAAAAAGATTTCTTAAGAATACTGAAATATGGATTTCTCAATTGACTGCCATTCTGCCATCTACACAGACAAAACTTCCCTATCTTTAGATGATACAAAATATGATCCATTCAAATGAATTAGTCTCTTTAACAGCTTGCTTGCAGCATTTAATTTTATTTAAAAAAAAAAAAAACTGCTGATGCAAAACACTGCTCTGACTTTCATTTTATAATTACCCAGGAGCACTTCATAGCCCTAGCAAGTCTGACTTCATAGGAATACGTTACCCCAGGAATTAATTACTATCCAATTTATTACTGCTTCATATCATCTAAGCTGCTGAAGAAACTGGTTACCTGGAAAATTATGTATTTTTGGAATACTTGTCAAATTTAATTTAGGTTGGGTTGTAAGGCAGAATTAACAAGCATTTCCCTGTTTCTTGTGCCTAAAGAGCCACAGGACAGTGGATTGTAATATGTTGGAGTAATCCTACTCACCACAGCTGTGCAGTCAAGGCTACCGAATTTAACTTCTCAAAGGACATAGCTGCAGAACTCTCTACTGATTTTAGCAACTGTCAACAGCTAATTGCCCTGTAGCTTACCTAGTTTTCTCACATTACAGCGATTGATTTGAGATTTGGACTGGTGCTTGATGTGTTACATCAAGGGTATGCACACTCTAAAAGCAAGACCCATATTAATGCAAAACCAAAGTCTCTTCCATTTGCTATGTTCACCAATTTTCTGGGAATAAATGTGGCTGTTCTGACACCAGGGAAGTGATTTCAGGAGGTTCAAAGGGTGCCTTTATATTTTATATGAAAATATAAACATTGATCTTCAACTACTATTTTCTGATTTCCCATTCATTTGCTCCTTTTACATTTTGCCCTCCCTATCTATGGTTCCCAGGCTTAGCAAATAAAAATATAAGACACCAGTTAAATTTGAACTTTGATAAGCAATGAGTAATTTTTTAGTGTAAGCATGTCCCATGAATATTTAAGTATGTTTCATGAAATATTTGTGATACAATTATATATTCTGTATTTTATCTGGCAACCTTAGCCCTCCCCATCACCAGCATTAATCATAAAGTTTCTGAAACTTACAAAGGAGTTGGGTTTTTTAACATCATTTCAGTTCATTCTATTTCTTTGAATGGAAAACTGTGATATTCTGGTGCAATATCTCAAGGGGATCATTATTAAGAGATATCCAACTACAAACATTCTTCCAAAATCAATCTCAAGAACAAATTTTTCACCTGAGAAGTGAAACCATCAGACAGAGCAGCTTATTTATTTGGAAAAAGAGTTCAATTTGTTATTTGGAAACTTGGCATCCTATATAAGGTATAACTAACTTTCCTCTGTAACCTAGGACAACCACAGTCTTGCCCGAAGAAATCAATCTTTATTAGAGAATTGCTTCTTGAACGTGGAGAGTATGCAAATCACATGGGGAATCTTGTTAAATGCAGATTCTGGTTCAATAGGGATAAACTCTACTTTTCTAACAAAACCCCAAGTGATTTTAGTGTCGCCAATCCAGACACCATTGTTTGAGAGGCAAGGGACTAGAGAACCTACATAAGAGATGCTGTGCAAGGTCTGATACCAAGAGAAGCTGCTGAATGTCAAGGACTCAAGTCTCAGAAGGACCTTGATAATCAGGGTAAGCGAATTATGCTTAAAGCTGGGAATATTGCCAACATTTGATTAAGTAGTGATTGAGAATGCACTGAAGCCATCTCTAATTGTATATAACCCTTCCCTGAGATAAGTAATAGCAACCTGGGTCAGACTACTGATATTTATGGCACATGCTTTGAAAGATAAGTTTAGAAATGTTTAGAAATATCTGGATCAGGGGCTCTTCACTTGAGGTCCATAGTATCTACGTGGTCCAGGAATCGATTTGAAGGAAGATCATTTTACACAAAATTGGGTGATAATAATGCAGGACTGACAAAATATTTAACAACCAGTATGGCTCAGGCACCATCCAATAGGAATGTATGCGTGACCAGTTCACACAGTTGCCAGCCAGTAGGCGATCCTGGTGTGTCCCAGATGAATATCAACTCCTTCACCATGTTTTTCTCTAACATATAGGGTAGCCCCTAAAAATGTATACACACACTTGAATAATTATAAAGGCAGTGTTTATTAAAATACATTTCATTTTCAAAATCGAGTTATCAGTTGTTAAAATGCGTATGTATTTTGAGGGGGCACTCTACTGTTGTGGAGGGTTTGAAGGTCAAAGAGAGGGGACACTCAAGTCCCGGGCACTTATCCAGTGCATTGGCATGCCTAAAATGGGTGTGTATCACAGGGCCTTTTTCTCAATTTTTCTCTCACTCCTATCTTTTCTGTCCCTCTGTTCTCTTCCCCATTCTCACAGCCTATCCCTGAGTCTTGATAGATATCTACCAGGACTTCACTGGTTCAAGACCCAGACCAAAAAAGCAATTGATAGAACCTTGATCCTAGTCACCCTGTCAATCACAGAGGAAGCCAGAGTCTTCAAGTTTGGGAGACGAGAATCTGTAAGACAAGCCAACTTTTTTCTTGCTAACACTGACATTCTTCTCGATGCATAATTGTTGGGTTACTTTATAAACAATGTTTTCATCTCAGTTTCCATCCTACAAAGGCTCCTCTAGAAAAGGGATAAAAAGAAGGAAGGAAAGTAAATCCCATTCTGCCACACGTATCAAAAAGGGAATGTACTAGATATATCCTGAAGTATTCCATGTAATCTAAAAAAAAACAAAAACAAAAACAAACAAACAATCTGGCCCTTGGAAATATGGGAATTTGAGCATAAAGTGTTTGTGTGTGTGTGTGTGCGCACACATGTTGGCTCTATATTTAAGATGATTTAAAATGTAACCTTAATCTATTCCTTTTTTTAATATATTTTATTGATTTTTTATAGAGAGGAAGGGAGAGGGATAGAGAGTTAGAAACATCGATGAGAGAGAAACATCAATCAGCTGCCTCCTGCTGGGGATGTGCCCGCAACCAAGGTACATGCCCTTGACCAGAATCGAACCTGGGACCCTTGAGTCCGCAGGTCAACACTCTATCCACTGAGCCAAACCGGTCAGGGCATTCTGACTACTTCTTACCATCTTCTCCACAACCACCCTAATCTGAGCCACTTATCACCTCCAGACCAAAAGCCTGTGGTAGCCTTTTCTTTTTTTTCTTTTTTTAATTTTGTTTTATTGCTAAAAGTATTACAAAGAGTATTACATATGTCTCCTTTCCCCCGCACCTTGACATTCCTCCGGCCTCCCCTACCCCGATAGCCTCTTCTTAGTGTCCCTGCTTTCATTGCTTTACCCACCCTCACCCCATGATCAATTCTTCCTAAGAGAAAACATCAATTCTTCGTGGTCCTTTATAATATAAATTTGATCATTTAAAAAATGCATGAAGATTGGACTTCTACTTCTGGGAAGATGGAGTAAACAAACTTTTCCCTATTCTGCCTCTAAGTGTAACTAAAATCCATGTATATTATGTATAACACAAACACAAGAAGACTAGAAAGGTAGAGAGAAGAAGGCAACTGGTTAGGAACCTTGACTTGAGAAATGACATGGTAGTAAGTTCCCGGAATTTTCTTTTACCATGTATGTTTTGGATTTGATGCTGAAGCTAGTAATCTAGAAATGCCAATAGGTATAAACAAACAAAAAAAGCTCCAGCAAGAGCCTGCTCTCTCTAGGCGAAAGGTGCAGTCTGGGAAGGAAGAATACTTTTAGAAAATAACTGCTTTATTCCAAACAAACCACAGAGAAAAAATTGTGGTCCTACCTCCATCTATCCAGCAAGAACTAAGTGAGAGCCTCGCCTTCTACTCTTGCAAGGCTGTCACAAGGCATCTCAGCACTCCTACTGGGGTTTTGTCAGTGAAGGCCGAATAGAAAGCCAGGATTCTGATGCCCACCATCTGGCAACACCCCACCCCTTACAGTGTCAGTGGCCATCACGTAGCAGCTTGGACTTCACTCCCACCCGCAGAAGTGTGGTGTCCCCTCCCTCCATGCTGTAGTGCTATCAGAGCAGTCCTAGTGGAGAGTCAGGACTTTCCATGTCGCCCAATATAGTGCAGTCAACCTCAACATGATGCCATCGGGAGCCTCATGGGAAGCTGGAACTCTCACCTTTGCCCAACAGTAATAAGGAGCTTTCACTAAGTGTCAGCAGAGACTGGGTGGGATACCTTAATGTGTAATTCCATTTGGTGACCAACCCACACCCTGTTTCCCTGACCGGCTAGTTTCAGAAAAAAAAGTCAGCTAAAACAAGAGTGATTTATAACTTAAAATGAACATATCCAGGTCTTAATTTAAAAATCATTTATAACAACCACGAAGATCTCAAACTGAATGAAAAAAAGAGATTAGATGCCAATGTCTAGATGACAGACATATTAGAAGTATCTGAAAAAAAATGTAAACAGCTATGATAAAAACAATTATGAACACACTTGAAACAAATAAAAAATAGAAAGTCTTAGAAAAAAAGACATAAAGAAAAAACAAATTAAAATATTTTAGAACTGAAAAATAATCAAAATTAAAATGTCATAGCATGAGTTCAACAATAGAAAGGAAGAGACAGAGGAAAGAATTAATGAATTGGAACATAGAGCAATACAATTTACCCAGAACACAAGAGAGAAGACAGACTCCAGGGAGGGGACCCTCAGGGAGCTGTGAGATTATAATGAAAAAATCTAACATTCTTGTCATTGGAGTCTTAGAAGGAGCAGAGAAAAAGGATGGGGCTGAAAAAGTATTTGAAGAAATAATAGCTGAAAACCTTTTAAAACTGGCAAAGGACATAAACCTAAACATCTAAGAAACTGAGAAAACCCTAAATAGGATACTCTAAAGAAATCAACACCAAAATTAAACTTTGAAACTAAAGACAGAAAAAATCTTGAAAGCAGAAAAATGACACCTTACATATAGGTGGGGAGAAACATTCAAATTAATAACAGAAGATTTCTCATCATATACCATGAGAACTAGAAGGAACTAACACAGTACTTTTTAAGTTCTAAAAGAAAAGAAGTTTTAACCCAGATTTCTATTCCCTATGAAAACCAGTTAGAAGTAGACTCATAAGTTCTACCCTGGCCTAAACAAACTTACTGAATAAAGAGATAAATATTTCTGTTAACACAGTTCCTGACACATAATAGGGCATATATTTAAATCTGATGCCAAATTAGCTCTCCTAGGCCATCAAAAACCTTTTATCATTTTATCTTTAAAATCATTTTAAGGGGATTGTCAAGGGCAGGAGAAAAAGGAGACATATGTAATACTCTTTGTAATACTTTAAGCAATAAAACAATAAATAAAATAAAATCATCTTAATAAGATCTGTGGATTTATTAATATATTGGTAACATATGCATGCCTGGCTGGTGGTAGAGTGAGATGGTACAGGTTAAAATCTTGTACAGATATTTTAAATATAAAAATGTGTTATATTTAAGAAGTATTATTGCTCAATATTAAATAGCATGCTTGGCTCTATTAGCAAGAACACAGTCAAGTTTCAGTGTATATTACAGGTTCATGCCCTTGATTCTGCAACATTTTAATGACCAAAAGTTAGAGCCAAAATAACTTGGGTATAAGCCATTAAGCTAAGATGATCAAAAGAGAGAAATGACAACATATACAATCTAAGTGTTCTCCAGATTTTATTCAACCTTTAAGAAGTCCTCTAATTGCAGAACTATTACAACTCCAACCTACATACCTATGCTTTTGAGTTATAGACAGGGTTTCTCTTGTGAAAAATTAAATGGGTGATGTTAAGTGGGCAATTATTCACCTAGCTAATTTTTTTCTCCCTGGGCACTAAGATAGACTACATTTCCCAAATTCCCATAATCTTAGGTATGTCACATGACTGAGTTCTAGCCAATGGAATGTGAAAGAGAGATGTGTGGCATTTTTAGGCCTGGACCATAAAAGCCTTTTTACTTGATCATCCAGGTTCTTGTCTTCTCTTCTGGTTTGATGTATATGAGCTTAGCAGTCACACATTAAAGATAGCAGAGCTGCCCTAGCCTACTATCAGTGGATAGAGTGTTAGCCTGTGGACTACAGAGTCCTGGGTTTGATTCCGGTCAAGGGCATGTACCTTGGTTGCAGACTTGACCCCCAACCCTGTTCTTGGCACCTGTGGAAGTCAACCAATCCATGTGTCTCTCCCCTCCCTTCCATTCTCTTTAAACATCAATGGAAAAATATCCTTGGGTGAGGATTAACAACAACAAAAAGATGGAGAGCCACAAAATGAAAGGAAACTGAGTCCTAGCTTAGGAAACAGCTGATTGCCAATCAGAAACACTTGTTTTGGACTTCTGCGAGCAAGAAATAAATTTCTCTTGGATTAAGCAACTGAAATGTGTGGTTTATTTGTCACAACAGCTAGCACTGTGTTAATTAATGCAGTAGGTTTGACCTGCTTCCCAAAGCCCCAGTCCCCACCCATTTAACCACTCTGTTCATGGTTTTCACTTTTCTTCTTTTTTTCCTTCTTCTCACACACATTTCACAACACGGTCTCCAGCTCCTGGGCTAGGGCAGACTACAGGGCAATGCCCCTTCAGCTCCTACAGAGAGCTCTCCACTTTCAACACTGCAAATGAGGCAATTAGACCGACTGGGTCCTTAATGAGGGAGAATTTACACCTATCCAGAGCCCTCAGAAAGTAGAGCAGAAATGGAAAGGGGGTGACCTGGGTTCCCATATACTCACTGAGGGCTGGAGGCCAATCTGCAGACATTTGTGGCTGCAGTCCACGCACTGTAGGAAGAGACTTCCCAAGTCATCCGAGTTAAGGAAAAAGCTAACTCCTGTGGCTCAGGTCAGGCCTTCTTCCTAAGGCAAGGTTTTGTTATCATCTGTGCCCAGGGCTTATGATTGCTGCAATTTTCTTGTCCTTTTCTTTTCAGAAACCACCTTGTCCACCTCTTTTCTGTGAAAAGAAAAACACAAAACAAACAAACAAAAAACATACCTGTCTGCTACAGGGTAACCTAGTCAACTTTTAAATTAAAACTCTATGAATTTTCAATGGTCTGCCTCTGACTATTCTGCAGGCAGCCTGACTCCCTGCTGATAGGAGTGATTCAGGAACTTTATCTTAAGAAATAAGGGTCTGGAACAAAAAGAAGCAAGGGATACAGAGAAAACACAGTGGACCATGAAAAGAAGTTAGGATGAAAAAAGGAGAAAGATGTAGGTTTACTTATGCCACCTATGGAGGCACAAGGAAGAGAAACCAGCACTGAAATGACATGACTGTTTTAAGTTGTTTGTTCATAGATGACAAATGTCAGGTAATGTAGTATTTTCAGCAACACTTTTGAGTAAAGAGGTGATGTGTGCTTTTTTAGAGAGTAGTTGATACATAATAGGTGCTTGATAAATTATAAATAAAGGAATATCAGGAAGAAAGCAGGGCAATTTCATAACAAACAAAAAAGAGAAGATGGCAACTGCTCATATTGCTCCAAGATAGTTTTTAAACTCTTGGAAGAATGATGCCAATAATATCGTTTTATATAAAGAAATCTCATTAAGCCAAGTTTGATATGGGAAAATTTATTTTAGTACTATTTAGTTCATAAATCAGAGGTTGGACTGTCATAGCAGTGGGTTCAAAATTCATAATTAAAGCAGGTCTGGCTAGTTACCGTGTAGACTGAATAATCTCCCTTTCTTCATGTAGCTAAAATAAAATCCTTTTGGTCTAGTTTCTCTAATTTTTCTTTGGTGCTTTGACTGGAACCTATTATTATTTCCTCTGTTCTTCTGCCTCATAGTTTTGTGTGTTTTCTTAACCTGGCTTCAACCCCTTGGGATATAAACCAATTTCAATCTAAAAGAAAAAGAAGGAATTCAACTTTGCCCAGTCAAGAGGGAGAGGAAACCTACTTTTATTGCAAGAGCACAACATCCCAGTCCATAGTCTATATGCCACAGCAGATGCACTAGTATTAGAATTAGGATTGCAGAGTCAGGCCTAGGCAAAAGCAAAGGAAATGGCTTCTGACATCTTCACCCATCATTAGCCCCAGATACTAGTGCTAAATCTAACGATAATTAAATAGCTGGGTGGCCCTGGATTAGTTAGCTCTCTGGGCCTCAATTCCTTATCTGTTACATGAGGAGGTTTGCTAGGTTTAAAGTTCCCTCCAGTAACTCAACCCAATGTGGACCTTCAAAATCTTTGCCTGAAACAAATATTGTTTGAGGCATTAACATATGAAACATTTCATGTACTTGCTCAAATACCCACAACCAAATATGGGGTCTCTAGAAAATAAGTCATTAAATAAAAATTTATGAAAAACCAAGTAACAGAAGACACAAAACATGCATTTTCTCTGCACTGACTTGTCTAAATTGATGGTATTGGAAAGGCGATGTTAAATACTTTTATATCAATGTAATGTTAATATGTTACATACATTAAATCATGTAGCACTTTGCTTCTTCCCTTATTGTCCATTCTCCTTTCCTCCCTTATATAAGTAGTTATTATGACCAATTATCTATTATGCACTGTGGAGGAGACCAAGAATGATTTAGACAAAGGCTCTCCTTTAAGATGCTTATGGTTGATAAATATATTATTCATTTATATATATAACTATATTTTTCATTTGGCAAATATATTATCAGGTAATATATTTATATTATCTCCAGGTAAAGGTAAGATGCTTATGGCAGAAGAAAAGTATTCTTTTGGGTGAGGGTTGTAGAAGAAGGTAAAGCAGGGATGTGATAATGAAAGGAGACTTGACTTGGGGTGGTAAACACACAATACAGTATACAGATGATATACTGTAGAATTGCATACCTGAAACCTATGCAATGTTATTAACCAATGTCACCCCAATAAATTCAATAACAAATAAATTAAAAAAAGAAAGAATTCTTTCTAGCTGGGTACATAAGGAGAGAAGAGAATCAGAGCAGTTTTCATGGAAGAAATGGCTTTTAGTGAGATACTGAGGGTTGAACTCAATCTATGGGGACAAAGGAGAAACAATATTTGTGATGAAGTAATGAGAACTTATGTTGACTTAAAAAGCTTTTATTTTATAGTGAGTAAGGAGCTACAGATGGTTTTTAAGCAGGGTAAGTGACAAGGTCAGAGCTATGTTTTCAGATCTTAATCTGGCAGCACTGTAGAGGGAAAGAATAGGAAAAGATTAGAGACAGGGAAAGTGGGTAGAAAAGATATTTCTGGATGAGGGGGAAAAGGGATCTTTTTTAAATTACATTTATTGGGGTGACATTGGTCAACATGAACATATAGGTTTCAGGTGTGGGTTTTTATGTTATAAGAAAGATAGAGCTGAAACCGGTTTGGCTCAGTGGATAGAGCGTCGGCCTGCGGACTGAAAGGTTCCAGGTTCGATTCCGGTCAAGGGCATGTACCTGGGTTGCGGGCACATCCCCAGTGGGAGATGTGCAGGAGGCAGCTGATCGATGTTTCTCTCTCATCGATGTTTCTAACTCTCTATCTCTCTCCCTTTCTCTCTGTAAAAAATTAATAAAATATATTTAAAAAAAAGAAAGATAGAACATTGCACCGTGTGCCCACCACCCAAAGTCAAATCTTCTCCTCTCACCATATATTAGGACCCCTCTGCTCCTCCCACCCTCCCCCCTCTTAAATTCGCCTGATGGCTATAGCAATAGGGATGGGTTAGCAAATAACAGAACTGACTCTACAACATTTGACAACTAATTAAGTCCCAAGGACAAAGGTGAATAAGAAATGGGGGAATAGAGCCATTATTTGATCCCCCTGTGCTGAAAAGGATGATAAGCCCTATAGAAGAGGGTTATGTTTAGAAGGGAACATGATGAGGTCAGGTCAGGATGCAACACACTTGAGGTATAAACACCATCAATGGGAGGCAAGGGCGGAGCCACTTAGAGCTACATTCTCTCTTCCTATTTCCATTCTCTCTTCCATTCTCTCTATTATATTACAAAATGGAAAAATACCAAAATAGACTATATACAAAAGTTTTACATATGGCTAATTAATGTTTTTAATAAAATATATAAAATCACAATGACTATTTGTATGACCTTGGAGATAATGTCAAAAAGTCTAAATTTGTGGTGGAAGAAGGAGCCCTTAGTCAATTCTACAAGTGGCCAAGAATGAAAGCCCATCTGTGATAGAGATTGGGGCTATGCGAAGCAAGAAGGAATCAAAACAATAACTGATGTTGTCTAATGACTTGAAAAAGCAATATTAATATATTTAAGTGGTTATATTTTAAGTATTTAAAACAATTTGGAATTGGCTTAAGAAAGTTGACATTATTATAGTTTTATTATTTTATTTGTTTTTAATTAATTTTGTTAAATTTTATTTATGTGAAATTACTTTTTATTATAATACATATTCATAATGTTGTATATGAAACACTGTCCCTAATAACTGTCTTCTAAAGATGTTTTCATAACATGATAATCCCTCAGATGCCCAATGAAAAAATAAGAGATGCTGTTGCCAAAGGCAGCCAAGAATATTGAAAGTTATATGTCATTCCATTGAAGTTCACAGTGCACATTGAAAAACAAAAGGTCCTGAAAAGCCTACCACTTATCAAGTTTACATTGTGTGAGGCCCATACTAAACCACTTAAAGGACCTTATTTGATCCTCAAAAACAATCCAATGCCACAGTGACAGGATTATCTCAATTTCATAGAGAGGAAATTGAGGCTTAGAGAAGTCCAGCAAACTGGCTAGGCCTTAAAGTCATTAAATTGATCTGAAATTATTTTTGCCTCTGAACATCAGTTAACTCAATAGTCAAAGATACTTTGGAAAATGCTTCCCACAGTGGACAGATTCTACTCCCAAAGTCAATCACTTCTACTACTACCGCCCACACTCAAATAGGAGGCAGTGTTAATTGTGTGTGTGTGTGTGTGTGTGTGTGTATGGGGGTGGGGTGGGTGGAAGGCCGGCATTAGGCAGGTCATAATACAGGAAGGCACTAACAACTCAAACCTCTAAATCTTTAAAAGGTGATATAAATGTCAACTTGAATTTCTCCTTCTCTAGTAACACATTTTAGGTTTAGACTATTTCTGACTAATTTTGTAGACTCACCATTTTGGATGCACCCCGGTCTAGCAGTTACAATAAAAGATACAGCAAATGGGCCCACATTTACATCTTTCTAGCAATCTGCACACATAAAAAGAATTGTCCCTGCAAAATGAGGAGACCCTATGTTCAAAGAAGAAAATGAATAAATTTTTTCTTTATAGCCAAAGTGTAGAAAGTTGAAGCATACTATCTAAATCCACACTTTAATTTGAAGCTGAGTAATTAGATAACAATAAAATGTGTCCTGTGTCACACTTCCAAAGCCCAGTTGAAGCTATTAGCTAGCAAATGGCTCTGTAATTATTGCAGAGGAAAGGGTGTGTGTGTGTGTGTGTGTGTGTGTGCGCGCGTGCATGTGCTAATTACACAATAGGAAATAAGCCCCTGATCAAAAAAGAAAACGCTAACAACTCAGAAAAGCATACCAGACCCTTATGATGAAAAGAGATATAAGGAAAAATCTTTGCTCAAAATTGTCGAAATCAGAGAGCAGATGCTTGGCAAACGGTAAAACCTGGGAATAGAAAAAGTATTGTGATATTCAGCTTCTGATCTCTATCTTCCTTTTTGTTCAGAATATATAAAAATAATGCTTCATTTTATATTATGGAAGAGTAGCTTCTTGAAGCTTTAATAAAAGTATTAAGTCCAAACCGGTTTGACTCAGCGGATAGAGCATTGCCCTGCGGACTGAAGGGTCCCAGGTTCGATTCCGGTCAACGGCATGTACCTTGGTTGCGGGCACATCCCCAGTAGGGGGTGTGCAGGAGGCAGCTGATCGATGTTTCTAACTCTCTATTCCTCTCCCTTCTTCTCTGTAAAAAAAAAAAAAAAAAAATCAATAAAAAATATATATTTTTTTTAAAAAGTATTAAAACTTGGGTGTCAAACAGCTCATTAAATGGGGAACTTTTACTTTTAGATAATAGAATAGTTTTTAAAATTGGAACCTGATATTTTTATTAAGGAATTGTGGTCTTATATTTTAAATACAAAGGAATAAATGTGTCCTGTATCGTAAAAATGAATTTTATATTTTTCTGGAAGTATATTTGCACTGTAATTATATAGAATTAAATGTACTTATTGTTTGCATAATTGTGAATTTTAGAAAAAAATGGAGTCAAATGGTAGGCTGGCATTTTAAAAAAATGTATTATATACAAATTGCAGGTTGAATAACATGTATTTTTGCATTTACTGAGCTATGATCTTTTGTATTTGGATCAGGATATGTATTTGTGGGTTGTTAAAAAAAAGTACCATTGTCAGTTCTCTCTATATAATAAATACCGAGTACATTTATACCAAAGCTTCATTTATATTTCACATTTCTTGGTTTCCTAAAATTTCCCAATCTATTCACTTTAGATTATGCTTGATACCTTGACTAAATCAACATTTGATTCTATTTTTTTGGAATTCAAGGGGTTTTAAATATTGACAATTCCATTTGTAGATCATTAATTGTCTTGGTTTTCCTTTTTATTCTCTGACTTTAAGACTTGTTTAATTCTCTCTCCTCTACTCCATCTTCCACTCTTATCGTATGTGGCCCCACATCTTGATGAGCATACATGATTATTAGCCTCTTGTTATTACCCTAATTGGCCATTTTATCTATAGCCATTGATTTATGCAGGGTGGTTTATTGTGTTTATCCAGCAAAACTATGGTAGTCTTGGTCCCTGAATAGACTCCTGAAAACACGTGACTTAGAGACAGAGAAGCTTAAGGTATTGGAGTTCAGGAGACTAATGTTGGAAGTGAACTCAAGAAAGTCCTATTCATATGTATTTATATCAACTAAAAAGCTAAAAGAAAGTCTTTACACAAATTAACAACAGTTCTGTACAACTGATATTCAATTTACCACCTAATATTGGATCTTTTTAAATTTTGTTTAATTTATTAATTTGAGAGATGAAAGGGGGGGGGACATCAGTTTATTGTTCCACTTATTTATGGAATCATTGGGCGATTTTTGTATATGCCCTGATCAAAGATCAAACCCACAACCTTGGCATATCAGGATGACGCTCTAACCAACTAGGTTTCCAGGCCAGGAATGGATCTTAATCTTCTATTCTTTTAATAAGATGCTAATTAAAATGTTACTTTTGGCAGCTACTATAGTGTAGACGTACACACGAACCCACACATATCAGAATCTGTTGGGAGTTTTTAAATTGGTATGCACGTGGGGCTTTTATTTTGTAATTGAGATAAATGGGATAAAACTCAGGTATATATGCATTATTGATCTCTGCAGCAACATCCTACAATGTCCCCTTGACTGCTAGAAAGTTAATGTATTTAGTGTTAGACTTGATGAGTGGGCATTGGCAAATTCCTGAAGTAGAGGAGGCAAAGAAAATACATCTCCCTATGGAGGATATGAAAAAAATGCCCCAAAGGATCTTAAAAGACCCTGCTCCTTCCAGCTGTTGATGGGGAAAAAAAGACCATGGCAGAGTTTTCTAGGAGTGCTATTTAGTTTACACAACATCATCATCCTCATCAGAACCTTGGAAGAGCCTGAAAATCCTCTCCTCAAAGCACTGGATTTCCTCAAATTCATCCCGTGACAAATGTCCATTCTGTTAGGCCTGAAGCAAAGATCTACAGAGCATTGGAAAGTTACAAGACATGAGCTTCAACTCTGAAAAGACAAAGCCCAATCTATCAACTATAGATAATTAAAGGCAATCCTGGGTCCATAGTTTCATAGGAGAGCACTGATAAGAAAGAGAAAACCTCAAAGCAGGACCAAAAACCAAGAATATGTTCAGTTTAAGGTTCTGTAACGGTAGCCACTGACCCAGCCAAACAATCTACACTAATAAAAGAGAAAAATGGTAATTGGCGTACGGCGCTACCCTTTTCATTGGCTAATCAGGGCTATATGCAAATTAACTGCCAACTGAGATGGCAGTTAACTGCCAACAAAGATGGCGGCTAATTTGCATATGTAGGCACAATGCAGGGAGGCAAAAGGGAAAGCAGGAAGAAGCCCCCTGCCACTGACAGTGATCAGAAACCCAGGGGGGAGCTAAGAGCTGGGGGGCAGGGCCAAGGCGGCCCTGGGGCCGCCTTGGCCCTGCCCCCCAGCCATGATCAGAGAATCAGGCGCCTTTGCAGCCCTGGCCAGTGATAGCAGGAAGTAGAGGTGGAGCCAGTAATTGGAGCTGGGCACGGTCGAAGCTGGCAGTCCTGGGAGCTAGGGGTCCCTTGCCTGGGCCTAAAGCGAAGCCCACGATCGCGGGGCCGCTGCAGCTGTGGGTCCCCGCTGCCTGGGCCGGATGCCTAGGCCAGAGGCATTAGGCCTGGGCAGGGGCGGAGCCTGCAACCGCAGGGAGCTGGGGGTCCCCTGCCCAGGCCTGACACCTCTGCCGGAGGTCTCAGGCCTGGTCAAGGGGCCGATCTGGTGATTGGTGATCGGAGGGTGATAAGGGTCAACTCCTCTGGCCGAGGCATCAGGCCTGGGCGGGGGGCGGAGCCGGGGATTGGGGGGGATATGATGGTTCCCTTGCCCAAGCCTGAAGCCTGGGTCAGAGGTGTCAGGCTTGGGTGGGGGGTGGAGCAAGCAATCAGAGGGAGATGGGGGTCCCCTGCCCAGGCATGATTCCTTGGCCAGAGGCATCAGGCCTGGGCAGGGGTCAGAGCCAGTGATCGGGGGGAGATGGGTGTCCCCTGTCCAAGCCTGACACCTCTGGCAGAGGCATCAGGCCTGGGCAAGGGGCCGATCAGGCGATCGGAGGGTGATGGGGGTCTACGCCTCTGGCCGAGGCATCAGGCCTGGGCAAGGGGCAGAGCCAGCAATCGGAGGGGTCTGGGGGTCCCCTGCCCAGGCCTGATGCCTGGGCCAGAGGCATCAGGCCTGGGCTGGGGGCAGAACCAATGATGGGGGGAAATGAGGGTCCCCTGCCCAGGCCTGACACCTCTGTCAAAGGCGTCAGGCCTGGGCAAGGGGCCGATCCTGCGATTGGAGGGTGATGGGGGTCAACGCCTGAGGGCTCCCAGTATGTGAGAGGGGGCAGGCTTGGCTGAGGGACACTCCCCCCCACACACACACACACCCAGTGCATGAATTTCGTGCACCAGGCCCCTAGTATTTTATATAGTTTTATGCTAGTGCTGAAAGCTGAGAGACTATACCATATCAAGACATTGAAATCAAGAAGAAACTTCTCAGAGGTTTCTAATTAAATGCCAGGCATAAACAGGATAGATTAAGGCCCAGTTCTCATGAAGTTCACAATTTAGTGGACAGATACAAAAAAAAAAAATCAAGTAAACCTCTAGTAAGTTTGATAACTGCTTAAAGAAAATAAATTATTATAGTGATATATAAAACTGCTGGTTGAGGGGGTGCTACTTCCTATGGGGTGGCCAGGGAAAGTCCTTTAAATACAACATGATGCAAAGGACCTAACGAGTGAAGAACTGGAGACAGAGAGCATTCTGGGCAAAAGGGAGAGCAAATACACAGCCTGCGAGAGGATAACATTTTCAAGAAAAGGAAAGAAGCACACGTGGCCGTAGCATGGTAAGGAATAAGGTGACTGATGTCGGGAGGAGCAAAACCTCCGAGGGCCTCTAATTGTATAGTAACTATTAAGTCTCTGGCTCTAAGCCAAATTTCAGATCCACGCCATCAGTTTTAGACAATGGGTGTATGGAAGAAACCCCCCCTGGCAAGAACCCAGCTAAGGGGAGTGATCCAAGGGAAAGTCGAGGACTGCAGGCAGAAAGAATCAACACTTTTCTCAAAGGCAGCAAATACCTTGTTTCTAGCTTGTTGTAACCAGGATTGATGATGGGGATTTGGAGGCAAGAGCAATGGTTTCCCCCAAGAGTACTATTGAATGGTATTGAGAGTTAATATACAGCTGTGGGCATCTGAGTGACCAAAAACATCCTATGGCTTATATTTTCCACCTTTTTTCTTTTTCATTTTGGATCTAAGATAGGTGGAAATTCAAATTTAAGATCAAATGCATTCTAAGATATTTTTTCTGGTCCTACATCCCAGTTTGCAATTTCTTTTCGATAAGATGCCTCAGTTGTGAAATCGCTTCTTTTGTGCCTCAACATATCACCCGAGATGCCAACATGCAGAGTGACTTGCACAGTGACCAGAAAGAGAAAGGATCTCAGGCTAAAACTCTGGTCTAACGGAATAAGGATGTTGCCAAGCCTGAAAATAGTTGAACAGATCCCAATGAACTCAGAAACTAGAAAAGGCTATTTAAAAGTGAAAGAAAAGTGGTTAAAGGCTAAAAAGGGCTTGTGGAAATTCTGCTGCCTGCACTGATTTTTATTTGTTTACCAACATCTTCAGAGGTGGAGAGGGCTTGTCCCAATGGTCCAATACTCAGTACCTCTGAGCAATGGACATATTGTGAATGATTGGGGTTACTTTTTAGATATTTGGGATATTTAAGAGTTCTTTCTCAAGGGTCTTCTCCAAACCACGTAGATGTGTAGTGTAGCTTGTCTCCATGATAAGGTCCTAGCAGTGTTGCTAAATCTCAACTCATTTCTAGGACCTTCAAGTTTCCTTCATCTTGTCAAGACTTTGTTAGAGGAATATTTTCTCCTCTCTGCCATTTGCTTTGCTTCCATTGTCTATTCACAAATTTTCATTTCTCTTTTTCAATTTATCCCTGAAGAGTGATAAACAATGGCCAATACTGTTAAGGAAAGGGCATCATTTAGTGAAGCTGCACACACTGGAATTTTATACATGGAAAGTCGCTGCCGTGGGGAAGGTGATTTACCTCCTTATCTACACTAATAAAAGAGAAACATGGTAATTGGCGTACAACCGCTACCCTTCCCATTGGCTAATCCCCCTGTCACTCACAGAGTAGGGCCAAGATATGCAAATTAACTGGCAGCCAAGATGGCAGCCGGCAGCCAGGCAGCTGATGCGAACAGGGAGGCTTGCTTGCTTCATTGACGGAGGACGCCAACGTTCCCCGCCTGACTTGCCGGCCTCTCAGCTGCAACTCTCAGCAACTATGTTGCCAAAAAAGAAGCTAAAAAAAACCCAGAAACCTGCTTTACTCAGCGGAGCTTCAGCCAGCCGGACCGCAACATTGTATCAAATACAGACGGTAAACAAAGGCCAGAAACCTGTTTTCAGCAGCCTAGGCTTCAGAGCTAAAGCTGGCCCAGAATAAAAAAGAAAAAAAAGAAAAAAAGGAGCGGTTGGGAGCTTCAGTCACCCGTCAGCCTGAAAAAAGCCATCATCCCCTCACCCAGACTGGCCAAGCACCCCAGTGGGTCCCCCACCCTGAAGGGTGTGTGACCACCTGTAAACAGCCATCATCCCCTCACCCAGGCTGGCCAGGAACCCCAGTGGGGACCCTCACCCTGATCCAGGACACTCTTCAGGGCAAACCAGCCAGCCCCACCCATACACCAGGCCTCTATTCTATATAGTAAAAGGGTAATATGCCTCCCGGCACCAGGATCAGCGTGACAGGGGGCAGCACCCAACCCCCCCCCCCCCACGGGCCCTGCTCTGTGTGTGACGGGGTAGAGCCATAACCTCCCCATTGGCCCTGCCCTGAGTGTGACAGTGGCAGTGCCCCAACCCCCTGATCCGCCCTGCCCTGAGTGTGACAGGGGGCGGTGCCCCAACTCCCCTATCGGCCCTACTCTGTGAGTGACAGGGGGGAGCTCCTCAACCCCCTGATGGGCCCTGCTCTGTGCATGACAGGGTATGGAGCCCCAACCCCCCTGATGGGCCCTGCTCTGTGTGTGACAGGGGGCGGTGCCCCAACCCCCCAATCAGCCCTACCCTGAGCGTGACTGAGGGTGGCATCGCAACCTCCCAATCTGCCCTGCTCTGTGCATGACAGGGGGCGGCGCCCCAACTCCCCAATCGGCCCTGCTCTGAGCCCGACCAGGGGCTGCACCTAGGGATTGGGCCTGCCCTCTGCCACCCGGGAGCAGGCCTAAGCCAGCAGGTCGCTATCTCCCGAGGGGTCCCAGACTGTGAGAGGGCACAGGCCAGGCTGAGGGACCCCCCCCTTCCCCCCGAGTGCACAAATTTTTGTGCACCAGGCCTCTAGTTCTATATAATAAAAGAGAAACATGTAAATTAACCATCCCTCTGCTACACTCAAGCCACACCAGCCAATGAGGAGTGAGTATGCAAATTAACCCAACAAAGATGGTGGGTAATTTGCATACACAGAGCAGAGTGGGAGAGCCGGCAGCTTGGGGGGACATGGCTCCCTCGGTTGCTCCCTTGCGGGGATGTGGATCCCTAGGTCACGGGACGGAGAGCAAAGCAGGAGAGCCAGAGGCTTGCGGGGACGTGGCTCCCTCAGTCAGGGAAAACCCAGAGTGTGGGGAGCACCAGGAATTCTGGGAATAGTAGTTTTGGTGGCAGCCCCAGGACTGGAAGCATAAGCCCAGAGTGCGGGGAGCACCAGGAATGCTGGGAATCATAGTTCTGATGGCAGACGGATCTCCTAGACCATCTACGGCCCATGGGCCGGATCCGGCCCGTTTGAAATGAATAAAACTAAAAAAAAAAGACCGCACCCTTTTATGTAATGATGTTTACTTTGAATTTATATTAGTTCACACAAACACTCCATCCATGCTTTTGTTCCGGCCCTCCGGTCCAGTTTAAGGACCCATTGTGGCCCTCGAGTCAAAAAGTTTGCCCACCCCTGTCCTAGACACTAGAGTAAAAGTGAGCCTAGAGCAAGTTACTGTTGCGGTGGGGGATGGAGGGAAAGCAAAGGTGAGAGACATAACTAAAATCAGAGTGTCTAGGAAAAATTAAAGGGAAGCTATCCTAAAACTTCCAGGAAATCTCCATCAATGGAGCAAAGAAAAAAAATGCCTCTATTATTCTGTGAGCAACAAACCAAACTGGGTTGAGGGTCTCAGACAATTCACTTGTATGATTGCAAAGACAGACAGAAACTCCCGGATTGGAGGGGGCTCCCCAGAGGGCTCCCAGATTGGAAAGGGTGCAGGTTGGGCTGAGGGACGCCCCTCTCCACCCACCCCTGCCCCCAGTGCACAAATCTTCATGCACCGGGCCCCTAATCCTATCTAATAAAAGAGAAAAATGGTAATTGGCGTACGACGATACCCTTTTCATTGGCTAATCAGGGCTATATGCAAATTAACTGCCAACTATGATTGGCAGTTAACTGCCAACTATGATTGGCAGTTAACTGCCAACAAGATGGCGGTTAATTTGCATATGTTGGCACAATGCAGGGAGGCAAAAGGGAAAGCAGGAAGAAGCCCCCTGCCACTGACAGTGATCGGAAACCCAGGGGGGAGCTAAGAGCTGGGGTCAGGGCAAAGGCGGCCCTGGGGCTGCCTTTGCCCTGCCCCCCAGCCATGATCAGAGAGTCAGGCGCCTTTGCCGCCCTGGCCAGTGATAGCAGGAAGTAGGGGTGGAGCCAGCGATGGGAGCTGGGCACGGTCGAAGCTGGCAGTCCTGGGAGCTAGGGGTCCCTTGCCTGGGCCTAAAGCGGAGCCCACGATCACGGGGCCGCTGCAGCTGCGGGTCCCTGCTGCCCGGGCCGGACACCTAGGCTAGAGGCATTAGGCCTGGGCAGGGGCGGAGCCTGCAACCGCGGGGAGCTGGGGGTCCCCTGCCCAGGCCTGACACCTCTGCCGGAGGCCTCAGGCCTGGTCAAGGGGCCGATCCAGTGATTGGTGATCGGAGGGTGATGAGGGTCAACTCCTCTGGCCGAGGCATCAGGCCTGGGTGGGGGGCGGAGCCGGGGATTGGGGGGATATGATGGTCCCCTTGCCCAGGCCTGAAGCCTGGGTCAGAGGCGTCAGGCTTGGGCGGGGGTGGAGCAAGTGATCAGAGGGAGATGGGGGTCCCCTGCCCAGGCATGATTCCTGGGCCAGAGGCCTCAGGCCTGGGCGGGGGCCAGAGCCAGTGATCAGGGGAAGATGGGGGTCCCCTGTCCAAGCCTGACACCTCTGGCGGAGGCGTCAGGCCTAGGCAAGGGGCCGATTAGGCGATCGGAGGTTGATGGGGTTCTACGCCTCTGGCCGAGGCATCAGGCCTGGGCAAGGGGCCGATCCTGCGATTGGAGGGTGATGGGGGTCAACGCCTGAGGGCTCCCAGTATGTGAGAGGGGGCAGGCTGGGCTGAGGGACACTCCTCCCCCCCCACACACACACACCCAGTGCACGAATTTCGTGCACCGGGCCCCTAGTAAATTATAAAGTTAAATTTCCTATAACAGACATTCTTCCTCATTAATTCCATGTTTAAGAATTCCTCAATTTTGTATAGTCTACTCATCTCCTATAATCTGCCCTCATCAATATACCAGAGGTTTTTTAATAACTTATTGATACTCTTTTTAATTGTTATTGTTTAAAGCAGCGGTTCTCAACCTGTGGGTCACGACCCCTTTGGCAGTCGAACAACCCTTTCACAGGGGTCGCCTAAGACCATCCTGCATATCAGATATTTACATTATGATTCATAACAGTAGCAACATTACAGTTATGAAGTATCAACGAAAATAATTTTATAGTTGGGTCACAACATGAGGAACTGTATTTAAAGGGCCAGAAGGTTGAGAACCACTAGTTTAAAGTATTACATAGGTCCTCCTTTTTTCCCCACTAACCTTTTCCAGCCTGCTCCAGTCCCTCTCCCCCTGATACTTGATGCCTTTCATAGTGCAAACATCCAGTTCTGTGGGACCTATTTGCTTGTACATAATGCAAGTCAGTTCTTCACAGCTTTTTTACTATTTTTCCCACCTCTTTTTCTCATCAAAACTTTTAACAGATCTACTTAAGATCCCTGTCCTGCCTGCCCAGCTAGTTGACATTTCTGGGCGATCGGCCTCATGGATTTAACAGATAATGCAGCTTAGTAGATTTGGAGAGCCTGCATTTCACTGCTTATCTGTCTCTAGAAGGAAGGAGAGAGGAATTTAAATACCAAAATTTGGATCTCATTTTAAAACTTATTTAAATGAATTATTGGAATATTGTTTGGAAGTACAAACATAATTAGGAAGAGCTTGGTAACCTTTGAATTACTTGTTTGAAAATTACCCCTAAGATTTAATCCTTTACTCATCAATGAAGTAAATCTAACAGATTATAAATGTGAAGAGCAAAGATGTGACTTTGAACTATTCTAAACTATTTTTAGAACAGTTTGACAGCTGAAGTTTGGGCCAACCAACCTTACAAACCAACCATGTTTGGGAACAACAGATAAGTGTTTTCCTTTCCTTATATATTTCTGTAGTGACTTTTTACATGTGAAGTTTATTTCCATAGCACGAACCATCTGTATAATGTAAGACCAGGACATCAATTTCATTTTACTAAGTCACTGGACAGGAACATGCAACTCTGATTAATTTAGTTTCTTTTTTGCTCCAAGCTGAACACTTCAAAACAAAGTAGTTTAAATGAACAAGTGAAATATTCCTCATGTATTATCATACAAGCAGGAAATTTAATAAAATAAACCATATTCCTTTTTAAGAGATGTCAGGTAAGTGGATATTTTGCAGATACTGAGTAGTTTTTTATTCATGATAACTTGAGAACATCTACCGAGAATAAATCTCGTATGCAAAACAAGTTAACCCCTGTTATGTGAAGAGGAGTTTTAGAATGTAGAATTAAAATAGTAATAGTAGCACCCAGCTGGTGTTACTCAGTGGTTAAGCATCAACCTATGAACCAGGAGATCACAGTTCAATTCCCAGGCAGGGCACATGCCTGGGTTGCAGACTTGATCCCTGGTGCAGGGCATGTAGGAGACAGCCGAGTGATGATTCTCTTTCATCATGGATGTTTCTATCTCTCTCTCCCTTTCCCTTCCTCCCTGAAATCAATAACAATATATTTTTTAAAAATAGTAATAGTAGCATAGAACAGAGTGATGAATCTCAGAGGGAAGGGGGTGTGGGTGGGGAGAAATTAAACAATGTATTTATATTTATAGTAGAGGCCTGGTGCATGGATTCATGCACAAGTGGAATTCCTTGGCCTGGCCTGCTCCCTCTCACAATCAGGGACTCTTCGGGGGATGTCTGAGAGCTGGTTTTGGCCCGATCCCCACAGGCAAGGCCGAGGAACCCCACCAGTGCACTATCTGTGCACTGGGCCTCTGGTATGCATATAAGATCTCTGGTTAATCTTTTCCTGCCCTCCCTCTCCCCCCTTCCCTCTGAGATTCATCAGTCTGTTCCATGCCTGTGGTTTCTGCTCCTGCACTGAGCATCTGACCCCTGGTGGTCAGTGTGCATCATAGCTACTGGCTGGTTAACCAGTCACTTAGGCTTTTATATAAATACTAGAGGCCCGGTGCACAAAAATTTGTGCACTTGGGGGGGAGGGGGGGTGCCTCAGCCCAGCCTGTGCCCTCTCGCAGTCTGGGACCCCTCAGGAGATAACGACCTGCTGACTTAGGCCTGCTCCTGGGTGGCAGAGGGCAGGCCCAATCCCTAGGTGCAGCCCCTGGTTGGGCTCAGAGCAGGGCCGATTGGGGAGTTGGGGTGCCGCCCCCTGTCATGCACAGAGCAGGGCGGATTGGGAGGTTGCGATGCCACCCTCAGTCATGCTCAGGGTAAGGGCCGATTGGGGGGTTGGGGCACTGCTCCCTGTCACACTCAAGGCAGAGTCGATGGGGAGGTTGTGGCGCCACCCCCTATCACGCACAGAGCAGGGCCAATCAGGGGGTTGGGGCGCTGCCCCCTGTCACGCACAGAGCATGGCCGATCAGGGGGTTGGGGAGCTCCCCTCCCCTCGCCCCCGTCACGCACAGAGCAGGGCCCATCAGGGGGTTGGGGAGCTCCCCCCTGTCACTCACAGAGTAGGCCCAATAGGGGAGTTGGCACACCGCCCCCTGTCACACACACAGCAGGGCGGATCAGGGGGTTGGGGCACCGCCCTCTATCACCCACAGAGCAGGGCCGATGGGGAGGTTATGGCTCTACCCCGTCACACACAGAGCAGGGCCCGTGGTGGGGGGGGAGTTGGGGCGCCGCCCTCTATCACCCACAGAGCAGGGCCGATCAGGGGTTTGGGGCGCCTTCACCTGTCATGAACAGAGCAGGGCTGATAGGGAGGTTGTGGCCCTGCCCCCTGTCTCACACAGAGCTGCAGGGCAATCAGGGGGCTTGGGCGCTGCCCCCCCTGTCACACTGATCCCGGTGCCGGGAGGTCTCTCAGCTCCACTGATCCCAGTGCTGGGAGGCATATTACCCTTTTATTATATAGAATAGAGGCCTGGTGCACGGGTGGGGACTGGCTGGTTTGCCCTGAAGGGTGTCCTGGATCAGGGTGGGGGTCCCCACTGGGGTGCCTGGCCAGCCTGGATGAGGGGATGATGGCTGTTTGCAGCTGGTCACACACCCTTCAGGGTGGGGGTCCCCACTGGGGTGCCTGGCCAGTCTGGGTGAGGGGCTGAGGGCTGTTTTCAGGCTGGGACTGAAGCTCCCAACTGCTCCTTTTTTTCGTTTTTATTCTGGTACAGCTTTAGCTCTGAGGCTCCAGCTCTTAGGCCTCCGCTCCTGAAAGCAGGTATCTGGTTTGTTTCTGTTCTCGAAACTCTGTATCAATTCCAGCTCTGAGATCCCAGCTGGCTGAAAGCTGGTTTCTGGGGTTTTGTTTAGCCTATATTTGTTACAATGTTTGAAACTGCAGGCTCAGAGGCCTGCAGCAGTGCCATCTTGGCTGACAGTTAATTTGCATATTGCCCTGATTAGCCAATGGGAAGGGTAGCGGTCGTATGCCAATTACCATGTTTCTCTTTTATTAGTGTAGATATATATATAGATATGCATAACCCATGGACACATACAATAGTGTGGTGAAGGCCTGGGGGTGGGGTGAGAGTAAGGTAGAGGGGGTAGAGGGGGTTAATGGGGAAAATAAGGGGAACATCTATAATACTTTCAATAATAAATATAAATTTAAAAAATAGTAATAATAATAAGAAAACTTGTTAGGAATCACAGGATGTTAATGACAATGTAAGAAAGTGACTCTATATAGAGTTGGGCAATTTAAGGGATAGACAACAACAAAAAAACCACAATACTGTTTCTTTGAGGAACAATTAATACTTTTTTAAAAAATGAAATATTAATATAAGCTAGTGGATTTTTCATGTTATGGTGTGGACTTCTCAAAAGTTAGTAAGTAGGCAAACAAGCAAAAACTATAGATAGCTACATCTCAATTCCATATATGTAACTATAAAATCCCACACAAACATCATTTTCAGCAGAAACACAAAGCTCCAAGTGTAATTCAAGAACTCCAGCCGAAACCGGTTTGGCTCAGTGGATAGAGCGTCGGCCTGCGGACTGAAAGGTCCCAGGTTCGATTCCGGTCAAGGGCATGTACCTGGGTTGTGGGCATATCTCCAATGGGAGATGTGCAGGAGGCAGCTGATCGATGTTTCTCTCTCATCGATGTTTCTAACTCTCTATCTCTCTCCCTTCCTCTCTGTAAAAAATCAATAAAATATATTTAAAAAAAAAAAAAAAAAAGAACTCCAGATAGTGTGATTAAACAGAAAAAGTAACCTGGATTGCTGAAAGTCTTTTGAACACTAGAGTAGAATAAAACTGTGGGAGCTCAGATGTAAACATAACCCCCAAATAAATTTGCTGCAAGAAGATTTTAGAAAAGGGATAAAATCTATTTTCAAAGAGATAAAAAGTAACAGAGCAAACCATAAGAGTCCAAGATAAAATAAAAAAACAAACTTAAATCTGCAATAGACAATAAAATCACTGTTAGAAGCAGCCAAGAGCTGGTTATTATAGAAAGCTGTTGTATGTCCTAGCCATTTTGCTCAGTGGTTAGAGCATCTTCCTGCCGCCTGAAGGGCGTCAGGTTCAGGTGCAGGTATCTTGGTTGCAGGCTTGATCCTGGACCCTGGTCAGGGTGCATGTGGGAGGCAACCAGTCAGATGTGTCTCTCTCGCATTGACGTTTCTCTCTATCTGTCTCTTCCCCTCCCTTCCATTATCTCTAAAAAAATCAATGGAAAAAAATCCTCTGGTAAGTTATTAACAAAAAAGAAGAAAACAAGAAAAAAGAAGAAAAATAAAGCTGTTGTACGATAGAGTGGAAAGGGTATAAAAGTTGGAGTCAGAAGATCTGAGATAAAAACTGGTTATTTACTTACTTTGTGACCATAAGAAAATCACTCAAGCCCTAACTGGTTTGGCTCAGTGGATAGAGTGTCAGCCTGCAGACTAAAGGGTCCCAGGTTTGATTCCGGTCAAGGGCATGTACCTTGGTTGCGGGCACATCCCCAATAGAGGGTGTGCAGGAGGCAGCTGATGGATATTTCTCTCTCATCGATGTTTCTAACTCTCTATCCCTCTCCCTTCCTCTCTGTAAAAAAATCAATATAAATTTTTTAAAAAATTAAAAATAAAATCACTCAACCTCTCTGCGTATAAGGTTCTTCATATGTAAAATAAAGAATACTAGATATGAAGGTAAATTTTTGGATTTACCATTAAAAACACTTACCATTGTGTGTTCGGGTTAGTCAGACACATCCTATTCTACAACCTTGGTGAATATAAAATAAATGTGCCCTGGAATTGTATAACACAATATGCTAAAGTTCTGCTGTGAAAAATAATATGTCATTGTACCTATTCCTAGCACATAGTAGGCACTTCAAACTTTTCACCTAAAACCATTAAAAAGGCAGGCTTCATGACAAAATGTAAATCAGCAAGATAGAAAATGAAAGCCACAACTACATCCTGGTCACTGAGAAACAAATATAAATATTAAAAATTTACAAAAAAAAGATGACAATCAGAGAGACTAGAGCATATAAATCTAAACCTACAAATGCTAGCGTTTCCCAAAGAACACAGGATGAATGGATGTCGGCATCACTAATAAAATGTAAATTAAGAAAAAATTGCAAACATAAGTGAAATAGTCATTAAGCTTAGAAAAAGTCATCACTATGCTTCAGGTTTTAAAAAATAATTGGCTACAAGTAAAAATAATTTTGCAAACATACAATTTGAAAAGAGTGTTATATTGGATAGAAAATGAAAATTCAGAGAGACATTTTTCTCCTCTGGATCAATCAAGGTCAGAATAGAGGACTATACCTGAAGAACTAGCTTTTAAACAGCCAAAAAGACTGGATTAAGGTGTTGCTTATGTGGAAACAAATTGTGTGAGGTTCACCCTGGGGCTGGATTGGCACCAGAAAGCCTTAGGTTGTTATGGAGCCCAGGTGGAAGGTCAACAGCAACACTGAGTGAGCATGTGGAGACCACCTCCAGTCCTGAGGAGACCAAGGAGGAGCTGAAATGGAGGCCTGGGTGCTCTGTGGCCTGCAGCCTGAAAGAACACAAGAGACCAGAAAGCCTGCTTCCTCCAGGGGTCTTGGTGGGGAGACTGACAGCCTGCCTGCTTCTGCACAGTTGGACTCCACTTTCTTCATAAGTAATGACCTGGTTAAGTTGGACCGGAAGCTTGGATTCAAGTTAAATTACATAGGACTAATATCCAGAGTTGTTTTGGAAAAGAAATAAATGGCTTAGACCTTGTTCATAAAAAGCAGCAAAAATATTGCTACAGGTAGATTATATGTTTGCACAGTAAGAAATAGAAAGTAATCTGCTAAAAAAGATGTTACAATTAATAAAATTACCTTATAGGGCCCTTCTAGTGACTTGACCATGTCTTCCTTCCATTTCTTGTCTGGCAGGCTCAAACCAGCAGGGCAATCAAACTGGTAGGAGTTTGCAAGTACATCTGGAGGGCATGATCCCCAGTAGAAAAGGCAGGCACACGAATTATTATCCTTGATGCCCAAGGCAGCTGATGTACCAGAGGTGGCTCAGAGGCACTATCTTTCCTCCAGGACTGGGGCATGCCACTGTTTCTGTGGTTCTTGGAGGGTCACAGGATGCAGTGTGGGCTGCATTTGCTTGCTTGCTGTCTTTGATCCTATGAGGGCTTGGCACATCTTAACAGCCTTTGTTGAGGGGAACTGAGAGCAGAAACTGCATGGTGGCCTTAACTGCTTCTTTCCCTGTCCCTGTTGTCAGAGAATCCCTCTCTCCCAGATCTGGCAATAATTTGTCAGTTCCTTCACCACTGACCCACAAGAACAGACATTCACTGCTGACAGTGATGGAGAGTCCAGAACAACCTGAATATTGAAGGAACATAACATGAGCGAGGAAGCAAAGCAAAATCAGAATATTCTTAAGGGGATTATATAATACCCCCCTCCCCACCCCCCACCCCCCAAAAAAGAAAGGCCAAACTCATTATAAAGAACAAAGCATTCCCTTTGAGGAAGAAGAAAAGACAAAAGAATTGAAAATAAATCTTAAATAGATAATCCACAAAGGTAGATTTCTGGAAAAACTATGTATATATAATTTAATTAAATTGATAACACATGTGTGGCCAAAGTGACCACCTTTTTAAATTATTTTAATATATTTACTGTATCATCACTTAAACTTTAATATATAATAATTTAATTCAAATATATAATTATAGTATAACACATGGGTAATAAAATAGTCTAACATTTCAATAGACAAACTAAAAATAAAAAATAGTCACAGCTAAAAACAGGTTTACCAGTCTGAAAAATAAAAAAAATAGCCCAAAACACAGAGCAAAAACAGAGAGCTGGAGGGGATAGAAGCAACAAGGGAAAGACTATTCTAGAAACCTAAGAAGTATGGGGGTCTTATCTGGATAAATTGTCTCCTTTAGAGTTTCCTTCTCTCAGTGTTTTCCTTATGATGTTGAGGCTTCTTCTGGTCTGGAAATCAAAATTTGAGAAACACTAAGCTAGAGAACCAAACGAGTACCAAAAGGGCTGCCTCTGCTGCCTTGTAAATGTAACTTAGCTGTTAATAATAAAAACTTCACAAAGTCCATACATAAAAAGTAAAAATTTAAAGATAAAGTGAGAAAAATCATAGAAATTAATCTCAAATAAAAATAACAAATTTCACCATATCAACCAAACTTTACGTTTTTTCAAAAGTAAGGACACAAAAAATTGGCCTTGAAAAACTATTATCCAAGTTGGCAAGATTTTAAGACAATATATATATATATACACATACTGATTTCAGAGAAGAAGGGAGAGGGAGAGAGAAATAGAAACATCAATGATGAGAATCATTGACTGGCTGCCTCCTGCATGCCCCACTGAGAAATCAAGCCCACAACCAGGACTGTGTCCTGCCTGGGAATGTAACTGTGACTTCCTGGTTCATAGGTTGACATTCAACCACTGAGTCAAGCCAGCCAGGCAAGATTTTATTACTTTTTTTAAGTCAAAAGCATAAACCTGATTCATATATGTAGACCAGATGTATCTCCCTGAACAGCTTAAAATAAACTTCAAAAAAGTTGTGTCCACAATGAATTTCTGAGAACTAAAGTATATTTTCCCCATTGACCCTTTTTTCACCTTTAACTGAAAATGCTTTCCTTTTCAAAATGTTGATTCTGAGCCTTAATAAAAGTGGAAGTACAAGATGGAACACTTAGGTAAAAAGCATGTTTCTGAAAAGTAGATTTGATTAATATTTTAGCATTGTTTATAATAAAGCGCAAGCTACACTGATACAAGATCACAAGGCCTTAGGACTTGAGAAACATGAGAGAGGGACATCAAGGTCACAGCACTGTTCTAATTTGTGCAGGGAAATGAACTGAGCAGCATGCTTCTCTGGTATGAAAGAACCTATTTATCCTTTGTAAATATTATTTTTGAAATGCTAACATCATAAATCAAAGCCAAGCATTCATTTTTCCTAATCCTTTACTTTTGACAGGTTGTTTACCTAAAGCTTTTTGTCTTTAAAGGGATCCTCCAGTTTAATTTATTTGTAAAAATCCCCACCCTAACTGGTTTGGCTCAGTGGATAGAGCATTGGCCCATGGACTGAAAGGTCCCCAGTTTGATTCTGGTCAAGGGCATGTACCTGGGTTGCAGGCTCAACCATGTGGGAGGCAACCAAACCATGTGTCTCTTTCACATCGATGTTTCTATCTCTGTCTATTCCCCTCCCTTCCACTCTCTAAAAACTGATGGAAAAGTATACTCAGGTGAAGATTAACAAAACAAAACAAAACAAAAATTGTTTTTAAATCCCTAATTCTTTCATGCTTGATTACCAGTGATGTGGAATAAACAACCACAGTTGTTATTCTGGCAAACAAACAAACAAACAAACAAACAAATAAATAAATAAATAAATCAGAAATACCAGTCACTAGCTTGTTGGGTACAGTTAAGAGTGTAAACAGAAGCATGTACACATGCTCCACAAAGTAGGTTCCAGAAGCCCATTAATAGTTAGAAACACTGTTACAGATCAAGTGGCTCATAATCAGATAAAAATCTTTTTTGGAGCATAGGTCATAAACTACTTAGGGAGGTGCAGAAAAATTTTGGAAACCATGTCTAACACCACCACCCAAAGGTGGACAGGAGCCTTGGACACAGGGGCTGTTGATATTATTGGCCTGACACACTCTTGTCATCTTGAGGCAGACTATCTGTGCTTTTCAGAGAGCTCATGAGTCAGCCCAGTTATGAAATGTGACTTCCTCGAAGGTGAGAAAGGATTCTGTCTTGCGGGTAGTATTTGTCTTTGTAATCTCAGCATTGCCTGGAGTCTGGCACACAATAAGAGTTCACAACATGCTTCTGATTGCAAGAGCTTTGGTTAGTCACCATGAGTCCTTGCAATAATTGCTGCTCTCAGGCAAAAAAAAAAAAAATCATAGGAACACTGCTGTAAATGTAAAGAAAGATTTATGCGCAATGTTAACATAGCCACAGATCGATTACCTCCTCAGTATCTGCTAATTGAAGGTTCAAAAAGAAACTGCCTAAGTAAGGTCCCTACACTCTTAAAAATTATATAACTCTTGAAACAATTGCAAAAGTTTCTTTTCACAGAAAACATCTGCTGTGCCTAAATGCCGAAACATACCCCACAGTCATGAATTTTATCCAGGGGGGGGTGAGGGAATGTGGTTGGATGAAATCAATTAGCAAGCCATTATTCCAATTACCAAGGCAGAGAGGTGGTTGGGTGGATTTAGTTGTTTTCAGAAGCACCGGTGTGGAAGATAATAGCAACTACTTTTTATTGAATGCCTACTAAAAGCCAGGTGTCACACTAGGCACTTCACATATACTCTTGCTAATTCTCACAGCAAGCCGCCCGGTTCACAGAGTTAATAAGCAACTGAGCAGAATACAAGCCCAGGGTCTGCCAGCCTTGTGAATCCATGCCTTGCAGGTTGGCACACTTCTCTGGGGCTGTTCCAGTAAAGCCTAGGTGCAGAGGGGGTCAAGCAAGCGTGCTGAGCAGCAGCAAACAAGTGGTGGGAATAAAATGCTGAGAGAGGGTAGGAAATAAGAAAGATGGAGACTGAGATAAGAGAACTAAGCAAAAACCAGGTCTGAGGAGAAGGTATAGTTACTCTTCTCCTTATTAAAAACTAGAGGCCCGGTGCACAAACTCGTGCACGGGTGGATCCCTCAGCCTGGGGCCGATCAGGGCTGTCTCCCAACCTGATCCGGGCCCGGGGCTGATTGGGGCCAGACTGCTAGTGGGGGGGGGGGGGGGAAAGGGGGGTGCTGCAGTGATTGCCTGTGGGAGCACACTGACCACCAGAGGGCAGCTCCTGCATTAAGCGTCTGTCCCCTGGTGGTCAGTGTGCATCATAGTAACTGGTCAACCAGTCGTTCAGTCGTTCAGTCGCTTAGGCTTTTATATATATATACTAGAGGCCCGGTGCATGAAATTTGTGCACTGGGGGGGGGGAGAGGGGGTGTCCCTCAGCCCAGCATGCATCCTCTCCAATTTGGGACCCCTCGGGGGATGTCCAACTGCCAGCTGTCAGACATCCCTCTCATAATCCGGGACTGCTGGCTCCCAACCACTCGCTTGCCTGCCTGCCTGATTGCCCCTAACTGCTTCTGCCTGCCAGCTTGATCAGCCCCTAATCACTCCCCTGCCAGCCTGATTGACGCTGAACTGCTCCCCTGCCGGCCCGATTGCCCCCAACTGCCCTCCCCTGCAGGCCAGGTCGCCCCTAACCGCCCTCCCCTGCTGGCCTGGTCGCTCACAACTGCCCTCCCCTGTCAGCAATCTTGTGACCACATGGGGGTGGACATCTTGTGCGAGGGTGTGCCAGTCAATTTGCATATTACCTCTTTATTATATAGGGTCGATCAGTTATGTTCCTGGGACAGTGGTGTCAATGGCTCTGGCAGAACTAGAAAGCCCTCTAGTGGGGCTCCTGAGGCTATTTCCAGGGCATTTCCCTCTCTGTTATGGGGTCTCCTGGAAATTTCTCTGGGTTCAATTGTTTATCTTTTCTTAAATAATTATAAAAGTGCTTAATCTTATATATTTAAACCTCTATTTCAAAAGGACAGTCAGAATGGACAGTATAACTTTGAAGTCGCTGACATTTTATAGTGAGAGCAAACCCCATTTTTTGTTTGGTTTTAGATTACTTCATTTAAAAATTTATGGTAGGAGGGCAAATTCATATCTAGGTTTAAAATGTATTGACCTGCCCGATTGGTGTGGCTCCATAGTTGAGAGTTGACGTATGAACCAGGATGTCACGGTTCAATTCCCAGTCAGGGTACATGCCCGGGCTGCAGGCTCGATCCCAAGTGTGGGGCATGCAGGAGGCAGCCAATCAATGATTCTCTCTCATCATTGATGTTTCTATCTTTCTCTCCCTTCCTCTCTGAAATCAACAAAAATATATTTTCAAGAATAAAATAAAATATATTGAGCTGTTTAGATGCATTTTTCAATATTGTTTTACTCTATATTAGGGAAACTATGGCCCTTTTACATATGAACAAACCTGTATCAAGGCAAAAATTTGCAATGGGTATAAAGAAATTCAGAAGATAGAGTAGATTGGTGAGAAATCACTTTCACTGAGTAGAAACGTAGTCATGCTGGGAAATGTGGAGCCCAAATAGTTGAAATTTCTTCTTTTTCTGTCAAATCAAAGGAAAGAGAAAAATAGTTTTGAAAGGGAGAAGCACAAAATCCTATGAGGAAATTACTTCAACCACTAGATAGGGAGAAGCTGAGATAACAGACGACGACCAGGTTGAGATCGGCTCCCAGGGTGGTTAATCTTTGATAGTGTGTAACTGTATTTTTTACACTGAAAATTGACACCTGAGGTAGCAAAGATCAAGAAGTAGAGGTTCTGTTTTGAAAGCTTTAGGAGAAAAAGGAAAGGATTAAGACTGAAAGAGTTAATCGACCCAAGCCATTATGCGCAATTAATATTTGACAAAGGAGGCAAAAGCATACAATGGAGTCAAGACAGTCTCTTCAATAAATGGTGCTGGGAAATTTGGTTAGATAAGTGCAAAAAAAAACGAAACTAGATCACCAACTTACACCATACACAAAAATAAACTCAAAATGGATAATGACTAAAATGTAAGACAGGAAACCATAAAAATCCTACAAGACTCCATAGGCAGCAATATAGCAGACATATGTCATAGCAATATCTTTACAGCACAGCTCCTAGGGCAATGGAAACTAAGGAGAAAATAAACAAATGGGACTACATCAAAATAAAAAGCTTCTGCACAGCAAAAGAAACCATCAACAAAACAATAAGAAAGCCCACTGCGTGGGAAAACATATTTGCCAATGATATTTCAGATAAGGCCTTAATCTCCAAAATTTACAGAGTACTCATACAACTTAACAAAAGGAAGATAAACGATTCAATCAAAAAATGGGCAAAGGATCTAAATAGACACTTTTCAAAAGAGGACATACAGAAAGCCAAGAGACATATGAAAACATGCTCAAAGTCACTAATCATCTGAGAGATGCAAATCAAAATGACAATGAGATACCATCTCACACCTGTCAGACTGGCTATCATCAACAAATCAACAAATGACAAGTGCTGGAGAGGATGTGGAGAAAAAGGAACCCTCCTGCACTGCTGGTGAGAATGCAGACCAGTGCAGCCACTGTGGAAGACAGTATGGAGTTTCATCAAAAAGTTAAAAATGGAACTCCCATTTGACCCAGTGATCCCACTTCTAGGACTATATCCCAAGGAACCAGAAACACCAATCAGAAAGGATATAAGCACCCCTATGTTCATAGCAGCACAATTTACAACAGCTAAGATTTGGAAACAGCCTAGGTGCCCATCAGCAGATGAGTGAATTAAAAAACGGTGGTACATCTCCACAATGGAATACTATGCCACTATAAAAAAGAAGGAACTTTTGCTGAAACCGGTTTGGCTCAGTGGATAGAGCGTCGGCCTGCAGACTGAAAGGTCCTAGGTTCGATTCCGGTCAAGGGCATCTACCTGGGTTGCGGGCACATCCCAAGTAGGAGATGTGTAGGAGGTGGCTGATCGATGTTTCTCTCTCATCGATGTTTCTAACTCTCTATCTCTCTCCCTTCCTTTCTGTAAAAAATCAATAAAATATATTTTTTTAAAAAAAGAAGGAACTTTTACCATTTGCAGCAGCATGGATGGAATTGGAAAGCATCATGCTAAGCGAAATAAGCCAGTCAGAGAAAGATAAATATCACATGATCTCACTCATATGTGGGATATAATGATCAACATAATTTGATGAACAAGAATAGATCCAGAGACAAATGGTAGGAAGGTGGGGAGGGGCGTTAGAGAGCAACCCAAGGACTTGTATGCATGCATATTAGCATAACCAATGGACACAGACACTGGGGCGGTGGGGGCTTGCCCGGGGTGGGAATGGCTGCGGGGAAGGGCATCAATTGAGGTAAAAGGAGACATATGTAAAACTTTAGACAATAAAAAATAAAAAACAAAGATTGAAAGAGTTAAAGGTAACACAGAAAATTAATTCATTACAGTTTGGTATTTACATGCCTTAAAATTTTTCCATACTTATTTGCCCTGGTCATAATATACTATGTAACTTTAATTCCAGTTTTCAGGGGGGAAAATATCATTGAATGGAAAAGCTCTACGGACAATGGCTATGCTTCATACATCTTTGTAGCTAGCTCTCTGCTTCTATTCAGTCACCCCACAAGAAATGTTACTAAGTGAACAGGGAAAGAAATCTGTGTTTTTGGTTTACTCCTTCAGGAAGTTTATTCATTTGAACTCTGGAGATAGAACCCAGAGCCCAGGACCAAACTCAAAAGCCAAAGCCGCTTGGAGCAAATGTTGTGCTGTTGGACCAAATGAAGAATATATGCCCCTCCAAAAGCATTCATTTCAGGTTTAAGATCCTGTGCCTTCCTAAGGTGTAGGTATGTGCAGTGATCCTTGGTGGTACTGGCCAAGTGCCTATTCTCTTCTGGCTGTTGTAAGTCCTTTAGGTAACTCAACAAAGTAGGTATTGTGCACCCAAGTTACAGATGAAGTAATAGGCTTATAAAGGTAAAATGACTTGCCCAAGTTCACACAGCTACTAAGCAACTCACATTGGATTTTGACCCAAGTCTGCCCTCTCTTTCTACTTTTACCACACTGTTGACAGAAGCAAGCTTGTTGGAAGTGTGAGTGTGTGAGGAAACAGAAGCTTATGTAATGAATTGCAAATTCCAGCCTCTAAAGTGACAGCAAATGTTTCATTTAATTTTACTTTGTTTCTGTACTCTGAAATGATGGTACGTGTACACCTTTTCTTATTCACTCCAAAAAAAAAAGTTTTATAAATGTTAGTTTTTGAATTCACAATGTTCCCATGAGGAACTGAAGAGAAATTCTTCACTAAGTACATTTAAATAAACAGAAAAACAAAAACCTAAGAGGAAAAGATTATACTGCAGTCTTTTCAAAGCAACCCAGCAAGAGAGCAATGTGAAGAAGGGGGAACACAATGCCTGTGTTTTGTAACTAGTGTTCTAACTACAACTCACTGCTTCTATGCTTGAAATAATTGGGATTTTATTCTTGCATTTCATTATTTGGAATTTTGAAATACAATGTGAAGAAAATAAGATATCTAAACAGAAAAAAAAAATGGAGACATTAATAGTGATGATTTACATTACAAAAGTTTTTTATGTCTCAAAAATATTTACTCTCCAGGGTTTCTTACACTCTCAGCTCTCATAATGCAATTAAATGCTTGTTTTGAAGCTATTAGGTACTTAACCTAGACGTTGAAGTACAGGAATATTTCTTAAATATAAAGTGTTTGGAGCCCTGGTGATTACAGAGCACCATGAAATAATGGAAAGCATCTTAGAAATAACAATAATGACTAAAAAAATATTTAGAGTTTACCACCTAAGAAGCACTACACGAAGCACTTTATACTAACTTAATGCCTCTAATAATCCCATGAAGGGGATGGTATTATTATCACAATTTTACAAAGGAGGAAAGTATGACACAGAAAAATCACTAGTGCTCACAATTTTTAATACTGGAATCACATTTATAATTCTCTTTGACCAAAAGAGAGAAACAGGAGAGAAACATGTTATTAGTGGAAGTTACCTTTGAGATAATTGTGTCCATCATTGCTCCAGCTGTGCTCCATATGAGAAGATAAGGGACAACAAATCCCTGGCCACATAAATTTGGAGATCACCGCATATTCTGCTCATTATCTCTCTTGGTCAGTCACAACTTTTGAAATGTGTGAATTCATATCACCTTTAAACTCAAAATAAAAGTTAAGTTTAATCATTATAAAACCATGAAACAGCATGCTAAAAAACATTTGAAAACTTTCTTTTTTCAGATAGGTTAAAAGTCTCCCTTCTGTAATTTCATATTTTTTATGTCATTAGCCAAGCTTTCTTGGACAAAACTACCTTAAACAAAATGATTAATTGTGTAATTCAGGGTTTGGCAAACTACAGGTCAAATCCAGACAAAGAATGTCTTTTAGTTTTTTAACGGTTGTAAAAGGAAATCTAAAAAGAAAGTAAGACAGAATCCTTTATGTGGTCCTGCAAGCCCAAAGTAGTTACCATCTGGCCCTTGGTAAGAAAAGTTTGTCAACCTCTGAATTAACCAAACACTGAAATGGAAGTTACTATTTAAGCTTTTGCTTATATAAGGTAAATAGATTTTCTCCATTCCACTAGTGAAGGAACTAACTTACAGAACAATGGACAATTATGTGGCAGCAGAATAAAAATGTTTGCTGGTGTAACTACCTGTACTTAGCTTTGGCGGGTGAAAATATTATTGTGTAAACTCAGGCATACAAGAATATAACATTTTCATAAATTGTTATAGAAATAAACTTATTTCTAAAACAATTTATATTTCTCATGCTACTTGGGAGCTGGAAGTTAGTCCACTTGGGGTTCCCTTTTTTCCAGTGTTGAGTCTAATTTTGAGGGGGAAATTTGGATACTGAGTACCATGTTGGTACTGCTGAGGCGAGCCCTACCCTTTCAGCTGCTGGGTTGCTGGTCTGTCTCTCCTCTGATGCAGCCCTATTTCCCATCAACACAGCCTCTTCAGGACTCTCCCTACCATTACCTCTTTGCTACTGTCTAAGACCATTGTAGACTCACTAAACAGAAACCTGTTTCTTGCTTAGACAATTTATTGCCTGTAATTGGGTTAACGTTTGCTTATCTTGTCTTAATCCTTCCCTACCTAAGCTTAAGAACATATCACTCTTAGCTTCAGTGCATTCTGTAATACTTCTTTATAGAATTTGTTACATTATAATTTATTATTATTATTTTAAATATATATTTTTATTGATTTCAGAGAGGAAGGGAGAGGGAGAGAGAGATAGAGACATCAAAGATGAGAGAGAATCATTGATTGGGTGCCCCCTGCATGCCCCCAGTGGGGATAGAGCCTGCAACCTGGGCATGTGTCCTTAACCAGGAATCGAATCTGGGACCCTTTAGTCCACAGGCCAACACTCTATCCACTGAGCCAAACCAGCTAGGGCTACAATTTATTATTTTTAATTTATTTGCCCCATGGTTTCTAAACTTGAGAGTAGGCACCTTTTGTTTTTTTCATTTATGTGTCTCCAGTTCATAGCAATTTCTGGTTCATACTAGGTGCTCAAATATTGGTTCAAGGTAATGCATCACTAAATCCCCCCCACCCTTGGAGAAGAAGGCTTTTCAGACTTACAGTTCTGTCAGCATTTGAGTTATTGTATACATTGGGAATAAACTGAAATATCCTTAAATTACTCTTTTACTGGGCAGACTTGTCTTCTCATATTAAGAGTTTGTGTGTGTGTGTGTGTGTAAATATTTACACAAACAAACCCATGTTCTTTAAGAAGCTTCAGGTAAATACAGCAGAAAGTGGAACTGGAACTGATAAGGACATCAGATATTATCAGACTTGATAGAACTTTTCACTAAGTATTAAATTAAGGTCCAAAACAGTTTCTGGCACATGATAACCACTCGTTGGATAGTCATTGAATGAACTTGGTACAAGTAAAGCAATCATTTATTTTAGGTATACTTTCTATCTAAATAGAAACACCCCAGCTCTTGATGGGGAAATGAGGCAGCTCTAAGTGCCCCCTAATCTCTCCAAGTTTTAACTTTGTCATCTGCTCATCTGCTATCAAAAATGTACTTCTTCTGCCCTGGCTGGGTAGCTCAGTTGATTAGAGCATGGTCTCGACATGCCAAGGTTATGGGTTTGATCCCTGGTTAGGGAGTCAATCAATGAGTACATAAATGGGTGGTAGAGCAGGTCAATGTTTCTTTGTCCCCCTCTCTCAAATCCTATATAATAAAAGCCTTCATATGCTAAGTGTCCGACCTTTTGTTTGACCATTTGACCAGTCACTATAACACGCACTGACCACCAGGGGGCAGATGCTTTGACCGGTAGGTTAGCTTGCTGCTGGGGTCCAGCCAATTGAGAATGGGCGAGATGAGCCGGACATGACCTGGAGCCCTCCCGCGGTCCATCCCTGGCCGGCCAACCTCCTGCGGTCCCTCCCCGGCCAGCTCGAGACTGTGCAAGATAGCTCTAATCCGGACTGGGTGAGAACATGCCCTCAGTAAATCCGGTTTTGGCCTGATCCCTGCAGGCCAGGCCAAGGGACTCCACCAGTGCATGAATCCATGCACTGGGCCTCGAGTAAATTAATAAAAGGTTTTAAAAATATACTTTTTCTACAGACAACAGAAGACATTGCTTTACACACATATTTGCTAGAGCTCAATCTAGACTTGGTACCATCCACCAGCTTCGATGCAGAGCTGAAGCAGGTATAAGACTATGGGAAAACCATGCAGAAAGGCATATACCTGACTGTACTAGCTTAGCTCTCCCCAGAATGTTATCCCTAAGTTATGACTTAATATTTATTGGCTTTGCTCTGAAAAGGAAGTTTTCACATTCCCTGTGAAGTCAGTTGAAGATTATGAGTAGTTCTAGAAGTGCCTCCTGAGAACTTGCTGATAAGGGAAATAAGGTACTTCTCAAATAAAACTTACTATGTCAAAACGTGTTTGTGGAGAAGGGAGGGAGGAGAGACAGATGATTGATAGGTAGGTAGGTAGGTAGGTAGGTAGATAGAGGGGGTGTGCCAAGAACCAGAATGTAATATATATGTATAAATTGAGTAAAATAATGTGTCAGTTAGGATTCAGTTAAATACAATGTGTATCTAGGAAATACTACTCAATCTGGCCAATTGGGAGTGGTCTATGCTAAAGAAGAGTGGATACTTAATCAAGCATCAGCAAATGACTAAAATGTTTCTCCCAATTACTCATCTCACATCAATTCCATGCTCATCTACCAAGAGAGGATGTGTTGTTGTTTGGATGTAAGCATTCTAGTTACTGGAATATTTTCTATGGTAACTCCAACTTGATAAAGTGATTTTTTATGTATTCATAATATCAGACTCATATAATCTTAGTAGATATCGATAAGGTTCAATTACTGCCAAGGGCCACTCAGCTACAAATTCCTAGACCAAGTTCTGAAAGGACAGGGACTGCCTTCCTCAAACCTAGGAGATCAGTATCTGTGATCTACTGCCTGGAATATGTAGGAGCCCCAATGTTTGCCGAGTGGAATGAATAAACGATGTACACACAAAGCTAATTCACTTTGAGACTTCTCCGAAGCCAACCTGACTTCCCCTGGAGACCCCAGATTCTGTCTCCTTGCATATGCCTTCCTATTAAATTTTAGCAAAGACATTTGTTCATTGTTAACATTCTTTTCATAAGAATTCAAAATGTAACTTCCTTCTAAATTTTAATGCCAGAAAAAAACACTTGAGTGTTTCCTTTTATCAAATGTAAAAACTTCATGATCCCTCAGTCTCCTTTTTGTCTCGGCTGCCAGGAAATTCAGACATATTTATATATAATTGCGATTATTTCATCTTCTGATAAAATTTCCCCTTTAAATGATACCCTGATCTTTGCATCTTTAATACCTGTTACATTCTAATATATTGCTATTTCTAAGTGTAACCATTTTAAATATCTACTGATTTCTTGTAATTTTGTTTGCTTGACAGTTTCCCCGTGGTTCCCCCCTTACCCCATCTCCCAACACAGTTCTATTACTATTTTTGATACAGCGTTACCTTTTACTTCATAATTTTAATATGCTCATACCTTTTACTTTGCTTCCTCTACCAGAGACAGTATCTCTTGATTTCTCTCTTCACGACTCCCCTCACCTATCCCACATAAAGGGAGGAGGCTATTAATACCCTTTTCCCCATCTTCCACCCACTCCAACCATCCAATTTATATCAACTGTCTTTACATTGTCAAGGCTGATACTTGCATTAGGTGCTATAATCAATGTGTACTGTGTCCTATGGATTAATTCTAAGATAGTGTATTTACTGTAACCGTGTATGTACCATTAACTGAAGAGCTCAGCAGTACACCCGGAAGACATTCTTTTCTTGCAGCTTGTTGTTTTCCTGGAACTCCTGCTTTGCTTATCCTTTCTTCTTTTTTATTTCCCAGTGCAATATGCATCTGCATTGTCTTTGGTATAGTGGCACTATGACAGGAGTCAGTTCTAGTATCCTCATTTTGCCAGTAGCTTGTTGCATAGCTGAAGAAATTAATCACTGTTTTAAGTTTGCATAGAACATGAGGGTCATGACCTTTTGAAAAGCCATCACTATGAACAATCTCTAAATTAGACATTTTAGAGGACTTCAAAAGAAATATGTTCATTAGTGGAAGTCACAACACTTAAATCAGCTTCATGAAAATAAAAAGTTAAAGCCATTCATTATGACCATGAAGGAAAAAACAAACAAAACTTGGTTAGAATAAAAGCAAACTTCTTGATAGGCAGAAAACAAATGTTTACATCTAAGTAGGAAAGATATATTTTATAAATACAAGAGGCAAAATGAAAGCCTAAGAGGTTGGTCTGACAAAAACACTCATTCCTAGAAGTAATGAAACGTACATGTAGTGTTCAAGATAAATATGGGTAATACTTCTACACTTCTAGGTAGCAAAATAAATCTTGAAACAGGCTAAGTACACATTCCCTTTCATCTAAATGCAGTTTATATAGGCTTAGACCATGTAACCAGACTTAAAGCATCTAACTAACAACTTCCCCTCTCCATTGAGGGCCTTCCATGTATAAGGAGATATACTAGGCACCAGGGATGAGGGTGAAGAAACAGATGTGTTCAAGGACTTGCAGGCATGAAAGGAGGCAGGAAAGAAACCATAAATCACCACACTGTACAGGTGCCCAATGAGTAGGATAGAGCACCTAACTGTGCCTGGGAAACTTAGAGGCACAGTATCTGAGGAAATAATGTTAAGGTTGTGATCTGAAGAAAAAAGGTTTTCTTAGGAGACAAAAGGAAGGGCAGAGTATCACAGGCAGAAGGAACAGTCCAACAGGGTGGGGCTGTGAGAAATCAGAGCCATTTGGATAATGATGAGACATTTGTTAGTTTGGCTCATATAAGGAGTGTGAAGATGGCAGAGAAGGCCGGATAGTCAGGTAAGAAAAACACCAAAAAGACCTTATACATGATGTGATAGCTTACAGATTTCATTCTGAAATAACTGAAAGCTTGTCACAGCAAAGGAATGAAATACTCTGATTTGGATTTTCATCACTGAGGAAAGAGTGAAAGGACTTGGAACTTGACAGAAGGTCGAGTGAGGAAGTTTAAGAACTAGTGTGTATTAGTCTGCTTGAGCTGCCATAACAAAATACAACAGACTGATGGCTTAAACAACAGACTTATTTTCTCACAGCTCTGGAGGCCAGAAGTCCATGATCCATTTGCCGGCAGGGTCGGATTTTCCGGAGGGCTTTCTCCTTCACTTGTTGAGGGCCGTCTTCTCACTGAGTCCTCAACATGGTCTTTTCTCCATGTACACACATCACTGATGTCTCTTCCTCTTCATATAAAGGTATCAAGCATATTGGATTAGGACCCCGCCGAATGGCCTTATTTTACCTTAATTACCTTTTTAAAAGCCCTGTTTCCAAGTGTAGTCATAGTCTCGGGTGCTGGGGGTTATGGCTTCAACATAAGAATTCTGGGGGACGCAATTCAGTTTATAACACAATGAGTGGCAGTAAAAATGGAGAAGAGGGGACAAATGGAAGGACGGTTAAGAAGTAGAAATCAACATGACTTGGTTGGTTGATGAGTCAAGCATACACAGCACATAAGGTCTCCTTGATTTTTGGTTTAGGTAAGCAGGTATGTGCTGATATCATGTGTCAAAAAAAAAAAAAAAAAAAAAAAGACTACAGAAGGTGGCTTGGTATGCTCAGAAAAGTGAAACGTTCAACTTTCAACATGTTACAATTGAAATAGCAATTTCTAGTTAATAGGGAAAATAAAAGTTTGGAGCTTATAAAGAATAATATAGATGGAAACCAAGGGTATATGTGATTGTCCAGAAAGAAAATGTAAAATAAGAGCAGCAGGGAATGTAATCTTGAATAACATTAAAGGGTACATAAAGAAGCCAGACCTGAAGGCTGTGAAGGTGTATCTATTCTACAGAGACAAAGAGGAACCTGGAGAGTATTATGCCAAGCAAAATAAGCCAGTCAGAGAAAGACAAGTATCCCATGATCTCACTTAAATATGGAATCTAATGCGCAAAAGAAACTGATGGACAAAACAGATCCAGAGACACAGAAGCATGGAACAGACTGTAAAATCTTAGAGGGAAGGCGGAGGCAAAAGAGCCATCAAAGAACTTGTATGCATATAGGCATAACCCAAGGATACAGACAATAGGGTGGTGAAGGCCTGGGGCAGAGGGGGGAGGGTGTAGGCTGTGTGTGCAGGTTATAAGGGGTCCATGGAGAAAGAAAAGGAGACATATATAGTACTTTCAACAATAAAGATTTAAAATAAAAAAAGAATCGGAACAGAGCAATGTGCCACAAAAATTAAGGGAGAGAACTAAGTGGGAGATGGTTGTTAATTCCTAGTTATTTTTTCAGAAATGCAATGGTATTTTATTTCAAGCATCATATGTGCTTTTCATGAATCCTAATTTGAAGTTAGTAAACTCAGCTATCATTTATGATTTCTCACTATCTAGAATGTATTCAAAATACTTTATTGATATTATATAGCTTTCCTTATGTCTTTTGCAAATTCTAAATCTTTAGGATAAAAAAAGCCAAATTATGATGCCGTATCTTAAACTAATCAGTAGGTGGATTATTTTCAGGATTAATTATTCTTGCCAATACTCCTGTTTATGTTGAGATACAAATTTTGAGGGTAGCTACCTACAACAATGTATAGGCCTTAAATACTGTAAATGTGATAATAAGATATATAATGAATATCTGAACAATAACAGTATAACACACCTTGGAATTCCATGGTCTTAGAGCATCAAGTAGCTTGAAATCTGTACATAAAATCTATCTGAATGGCACTGGTGATTTAATGTGGAAAACAGGAAACAAGATGCAGAGGGGAATAACATTTATTTATTGGCTATATTATGAATACTATTTTCAGACAATCAGATATGGACACTTTAAAATTTCACATTGCTTTAGAGATCCAAAGGCACAGACACAGTGATTTATCATGTTTTTAAAGAGTGACAAAAGAGGATATTAATTCTGGATGATTTTTAATCAATTTAACACTATTATACACTAGAGAAAAAAATTCCACAAACATACCCTCACAAAGCCGGTAGTTTTATATTTACATAGTGTTATTATAGCAATTTTAAATGTTAATCTATGATACAATGTTACTTCAGAAAACATAAAAAATATAGTTTTTTAAATAGCCATGCTCCCATTTTTTTATGAAAGATATTCAGTTTATCCTAACACTTCAAAAATGCATGAGATATTGCAGTCAGCTTTATAAAATCTTTAAGACAGAAGGCTGTCAGATGGAATAGGCAGAGGGCTCATCATCACTTATGTCTGAATCATCTTCATCAACTCCTTCAATCACTGATTTCTTCCCTTTACAACAGGATACAATTAATCCAATTAAGAATACCTGTAAATTTCAATGAAATATGTTATTTCTCAAATCCAAAGTCATTCAGAAAATAATAAATTTAAAATCCAATGGCACTACTGTGATACAAACGGACCATTAAGGAAGGGTCAAATCATCCCTGGGATCCCCATACTTACCCCAAGGAAGACCCAGTTACCGAAATAGTACACAGCACTGAAGAACCAGAACTTGTGAAGGAACAGATATGTCCGGGTGACAGTGCACTGATCTATAAGAGCAAATAAAAACTACTGTGAGATAATTTCTCTCTTGATGTGGACTATTAATATTATATTTTAAAAGTTATTAAACAAAACTAATGACCAAAGTCAGAAAGTCAATAAATATTTAGGGACAGGACTGAAATCTACAGGTCTGTCTCTAAAATTCACTGTTTCAATTCCCTACTATAACTTAAATTACCAACTAATATGATGTATTTTTAAAAATGAATGCCACCAATTTAATCCTGGCTATTAAGTATTAAAAAAATTACATTGGCTAGTTCAATTTATTTGAAATATAAAAAGCATTTTAACCAGGAGTGTTAGACACGTTCTAAAACAAGACAGATAAAGTTTTCCTGATGAACATTTAAAAAATGAACAAAGTAATCAGATGTGATTAGTATTACGCTACACTTTTCTAAGAATCCAATTATCAGGAGTGCCCAAAGTTGAGAGGTTCTTTGAGCTGTTTTTTTTTTCTTTTTTTCTAAGAATGCTATTGAAAAGATGGCTACTGCTTCTAAAAAAATACAAAAAATCATTTTATACTGATACTAGAGGCCTGGTGCACAAAAATTTGTGCACTCGGGGGGAAGGGGGGGTCCCTCAGCCCGGCCTGTGCCCTCTCGCAGTCTGGGACCCCTCGGGACATAACGACCTGCTGGCTTAGGCCTGCTCCCGGGTGGCAGAGGGCCGGCCCAATCCCTAGGTGCAGCCCCTGGTCAGGCTCAGAGCAAGGCTGATTGGGGAGTTGGGGCGCCGCCCCGTCATGCACAGAGCAGGGCAGATTGGGAGGTTGTGATGCCACCCTCAGTCACGCTCAGGGTAGGGCCAATTGGGGGGTTGGGGTACCGTCCGCTGTCACACTCAAGGCAGGGTCGATGGGGAGGTTGCGGCGCCACCCCCTGTCACGCACAGAGCAGGGCCAATCAGGGGGTTGGGGCGCTGACCCCTGTCACTCACAGAGCAGGGCCCATCAGGGGGGTTGGGGTTCCGTACCATGTCACACACAGAGCCGCAGGGCGATCAGGGGGTTTGGGCGCTGCCCCCTGTCACGCTGATGCCGGTGCCGGGAGGCATATTACCCTTTTACTATATAGGGTAGAGGCCTGGTGCATGGGTGGGGCCGGCTGGTTTGCCCTGAAGGGTGTCCTGGATCAGGGTGGGGGTCCCCACTGGGGTGCCTGGCCAGTCTGGGTGAGGAGCTGAGGGCTGTTTTCAGGCTGGGAGTGACTGAAGTTCCCAACCGCTCCTTTTTTTCTTTTTTTCTTTTTTTATTCTGGGCCAGCTTTAGCTTGAGGCTTGGCTCCAGCTCTTAGGCCTCCGCAGCTGAAAGTAGGTTTCTGGCCTTTGCTTACAATGTTGCGAATCTGCTGGCTGAAGTCTGGCGGTATTTGTTACAATGTTTCTTAAACTGCCCACTCAGAGGTCTGCAGCCGCAGGCAGGGAACGTTGGTTTCCTCCAACGATCCTCCGTCACTGAGGCAAGCAAGCCTCATGTTAGTTTCAAGCTGCTTGGCTGCCAGCCGCCATCTGGGTTGACAGTTAATTTGCATATCTCGCTGATTAGCCAATGAAAAGGGTAGCGGTTGTATGCCAATTACCATGTTTCTCTTTTATTAGTGTAGATGCTTACTATTTGAACTTTAGATACCATTATAGCTTGAATTAAAAATAAATCATATACTTTTCTCTTTCCAAAAAAATATACCTCTTAAGGGAAAAGTGGCAGACTGGTTATTTGCTGTTTGTGTCAGATGCCATAGTGGTTTTACCCAAATACATTATTTCTACTAGGTTAACAAGTCCTCTATATATCTTGACATATACCTAGTAAATGATGTCTAAGAAAATACTTATTAAAACCATTCAGAAAGGTCTGGGTGACACAATATAATGTAACTGATTGAAAATTATATATGCTGCAGTTAATATAGAATACCAACCTCACAAATTTCAGAAGGCCTTTATTCATTACAGAAGAAAATCCTAACTTACAAGTCAAGTTCTTTTTACACAAACAGTTATGATTTCCACATATTTTTATTCAAAATGGACAGTGGCAAAAAATTCTACATGCAATTAAGAGACCAATATCGCATCCTATTGCTGATTAAGAAAATGCACTGTTGATTTTTAATTTTATGAACTCTCTTCTTAGCTTCAATAAATAAGTGCTGTTTTTTTCTTAAAACTGTACTGGGAATTTTGTAGTCCAGTTTATTACACAAAGGATCTAATACACTTTCATTTTTTGGCTTTCATTTGGTTTTCTGAAACGTAGCATTTAGGTTATATTTCATCAAAACATAGGGCCCGTTATGTAAAGCTTTAGATGTTAGGTAAATATTTAGCTTTCTCAACAGAAAAGTCTAGAATGAATATTCAAAGCCTCCTAAGGAAAACAAGAAAGACTTCATGCAGCAGTGGCTGGCCAGTTTCCTTTTTCTCCCATAGTTACTAGCACCCGAGATTATAGCTTTACACCCGAGATATAGCTTTACAGCCAAGATATAGCTTTACACCTAAGATATAGCTTTATACTGGAGTTCAGTCCAGCAGAGGAGATTCCTAGCTGGACATTCAGGAGTCACTTACCTGCTCCCGTAACATTCTATTCTCAACTCTAGTACAGAACTCTTTTCATAGTAACATGTCACTTCAACTTACCACTTTTTCAATTAAATAAGCTTAAGTATTCGAAAGAACCTGTCAGAATACCTAGCATTCATATATAATGATTATTGAAGTAATCCAAATTTTTAAAAAAGGTTATTTTAAAATCATATTACTAAATAATACATTTTTTAATTCTTTTGTCTAAAATCTAACAAGATTCCGAGGGTATCAAAACAAGACACCTGAATATGTTCTGAAAATGGAAGTATAAAATGTCCAGCATGGTGACGGAAAAGCCCAGACTGGTCTCTGACACACTTGGTGTCAAACATCATTTGGCCACTTCTCTGCCATGAATGGAAAAATCTAAACTGCTGATGCTGTGCTTGTTAAATGGGGGTATGGCCATATTTCCTTACAGTCATTCTAAAGACCAAATGAGGTACACTTGTCCTTTGGTAAACACAGAGGACTGGTTCCAGAATCCCCATGGATACCCAAATCTGGAATGCTTAAGCCATTTATATAAAACTAGAGGCCCAGGGCACAGAATTCATGCACTCGGTGTGTGTGGGGGGGTAGGGCGGCCCTCAGCCTGGCCTGTGCCCTCTTGCATTCCGGGAGCCTTAGGGGGATGTCCAACTGCCATGGAGGTGGGAGAGGCTCCTACGACCACTCCTGTGCTTGCCAGCAATGAGCCTGGCTTCTGGCTGAGCAGCGCTCCCCCTGTGGGAACACACTGACCACCAGGGGGCAGCTCCTACATTGAGCGTAGGTCAGTGCCAGTTGTTCTGCTGTTTGGTCGATTTGCATATTAGCCTTTTCGTATATAGGACTAGAGGCCCAGTGGACAAAAATTTGTGCACTCGGGGGCAAGGGGGGGTCCCTCAGCCCGGCCTGTGCCCTCTAGCAGTCTGGGACCCCTCGGGAGATAACGACTTGCTGGCTTAGGCCTGCTCCTGGGTGGCAGAGGGCAGGCCCAATCCCTAGGTGCAGCCCCTGGTCAGGCTCAGAGCAGGGCCGATTGTGGGGTTGGGGCACCACCCCCTGTCACACTCAAGGCAGGGTCGATGGGGAGGTTGCGGAGTGACCCCCTGTCACGCACAGAGCAGGGCCAATCCGGGGATTGGGGCACTGCCCCCTGTCACACACAGAGCAGGGCCCATCAGGGGGGTTGGGGCTCCGTACCCTGTCATGCACAGAGCAGGGCCCATCAGGGGGTTGGGGAGCTCCCTCCTGTCACGCACAGAGCAGGGCCCATCAGGGGGTTGAGGAGCTCCCCCCTGTCACTCACAGAGTAGGTCGGATAGGGGAGTTGGGGCACCGTCCCCTGTCACACACAGAGCAGGGTGGATCAGTGGGTTGGGGTGCCGCTCTCTATCACCCACGGAGCAGGGCCAATCAGGGGATTGGGGCGCCGCCACTGTCACACTCAGGGCAGGGCTGATGGGGAGGTTATGGCTCTACCCCATCACACACAGAGCAGGGCCCGTGGGGGGGCGGGGGGGGGGGTTGGGGCACCGCCCTCTATCACCCACAGAGCAGGGCCGATCAGGGGGTTGGGGCGCCGCCACTGTCACACTCAGGGCAGGGCTGATGGGGAGGTTATGGCTCTACCCCGTCACACACAGAGCAGGGCCCGTGGGGGGGTGGGGGGGGTTGGGGCGCCACCCTCTATCACCCACAGAGCAGGGCCGATCAGGGGGTTGGGGCGCCGCCACTGTCACACTCAGGGCAGGGCCGATGGGGAGGTTATGGCTCTACCCCGTCACACACAGAGCAGGGCCCGGGGGGGGGGCGGGGGGGGGGGGGGTTGGGGTGCCGCACCCTGTCAGACACAGAGCAGGGCCGATCAGGGTGTTTGGGCGCTGCCCCCTGTCATGCTGATCCCGGTGCCAGGAGGCCTCTCGGCTCCGCTGATCCCGGTGCTGGGAGGCATATTACCCTTTTACTATATAGGGTAGAGGCCTGGTGCATGGGTGGGGCTGGCTGGTTTGCCCTGAAGGGTGTCCTGGATCAGGGTGGGGGTCCCCACTGGGGTGCCTGGCCAGTCTGGGTGAGGGGCTGAGGGCTGTTTTCAGGCTGGGGGTGACTGAAGCTCCCAACCGCTTTTTTCCTTTTTTTTTTTTTTTTTTTATTCTGGGCCAGCTTTAGCTTGAGGCTTGGCTCCAGCTCTTAGGCCTCCGCTCCTGAAAGTAGGTTTCTGGCCTTTGCATACAATGTTGCGAATCTGCTGGCTGAAGTCCGGCGGTATTTGTTACAATGTTTGAAACTGCAGGCTCAGAGGCCTGCAGCCGCAGGCGGGGAACGTTGGTTTCCTCCGTCACTGGGCCAAGCAAGCCTCATGTTAGTTTCAAGCTGCCTGGCTGCCGGCCGCCATCTTGGCTGACAGTTAATTTGCATATCTCGCTGATTAGCCAACGAAAAGGGTAGCGGTTGTAGGCCAATTACCATGTTTCTCTTTTATTAGTGTAGATGGCATAGTATCTGCATGTAGCCTAGATTTGCACACAGGCTACAGCAGGGTATCTACACATCATGCCATTCACATGGATTCAGCAGAGTGCTCAGTGTGTGACAAATTCAAGTTTTGATTGTCAGAACTATCTGGGAATTTTTTTCAGATATTTTTGATCTGTAGATGGTTGAATCCATGGATATGAAACCACAAATAAGGAAGGCTGACTATATATCAAAATCCCCATGCAAAGTGACAGTTAATATTTTCTTTTTTCCTTTCAAGGTATAACAGAACACATGATAAAAAAAACACAGTTCTCAAGAGCTGCTCAAATGGTACCAAGAAAAACAACTAATTTTAAGATTTTACAAGTATATGTCCAACAGAAGTACAAAAAAAAATTGCTTAGATACCAGTATCATAACTATTCTGTACATGTTCATTATCTTTCTTTCTTTATAGTCAAAACAGATACAAAAGGATTTGGTGAAATTCAAATGTATATAATTTAGTAACAGACTAACTGCTAAATAGTTATATGCTTTTAAATAAAAATAACCATTGTGAATGTTTCAAAAATGAAGACAGGCTGGGCTTATCCAAAAATGCCTGTTCACAATTATTTTAAAATCAAGATCAGTATTTTCCATTGTTTAAGTATTACATAAGCTCTGCTATCTATCTATCTATCTATCTATCTATCTATCTATCTATCTATCTATCTATCTATCATCTATCTATCTAAAAGCCTAAGTGACTGTTTGACCAGTAGCTATGATGCACACTGACCACCAGGGGGCAGACATTGAATGCACAGGCATGGAAATATGGGACAGGCTGATGAATTTCAGAGGGAAGGGGGTGGGAGAGGACAGGAAGAGATTAACCAAAGATCTTACATGCATACTAGAGGCCTGGTGCACAGATTCTGGCCTGTGGGGTTGGGCCCAAACCGGCAGTTTGACATCCCCTGAGGGGTCCCAGATTTTGAGAGGGCGCAGGCCAGGCCGAGGGACCCCACCGGTGCACGATTCCATGCACTGGGCCTCTAGTACGAGTATAAACTTGTTTGAAAAATGTCCTTCAGCTTTCTCAACACTCTAACAATACTCTAAACTTTAAAAACAAAAGTTTTATTACTGATTTCCATACTTAAAGATATTTTTGGAGTCAGAACTTAACTGAATTAGAAATTCAGGGCTAGAACAGGGATTACAAGACAGTGACTGAGCTGGCAGAAGCTAGTAAAATCAAATCACTTTTCCAGAGGTCTAATAAACCACTCAGTGACATTTTAAATTGGGTTATATCCACCAATTATTTTGCCCACCACAAAAACAGATCTTAAACATTTTTTCTATCATATCGTTTTTCTGTTACTTATTTACCATTTTTAAAGGTTGGAGATTTGATATACTCCTTCTAAAATAAGATTAAAAGGTGAAATCATTGTTAGCATTCTGCTTTGTTGTTGAAAAAGATGACCCTAGACCACAAATCTATACACACAATGTGTACCTAACAGCTCTTTATAGTTATCTTTATATGTACATACTAGAGGCCCTGCGCCCTCTTGCAATCTGGCACCCCTCAGAAGATGTCGGACTGCTGGTTTCTGCCTGATCCCCGCAGGCCAGGCCAAGGGACCCCACCGGTGCACAGGCACGGGGCCTCGAGTATGCATATAATATCTTTGGTTAATCTCTTCCCGCCCTCCCCCACCCCCTTCCCTCTGAGATTCATCAGTCTATTCCATGTTTCCATGCCTGTGCGTTGAGCACCTGCCCCTTGGTGGTCAGTGTGCATCATAGCTACCAGTAGAACGGTCGGATGGTTGCTTAGGCATATATATATACATATATATAAAATTTGTATTTATATTTAGTCCATAGAAGAATTTGGTTAATAAGTCGTATACACATATTTTATATTCCAGTGATGATTCCACACTGAATAAATGGGGGGGGGTTCCCCTTTTTTCCATCAGCCATCTTCCAGCTGCTCACCTAAATGATACATATCTAGTTCTATAGATGTCTTTCTACAGTTATCTAAAAAAAATTATGAGTATTTTGAACTTCGATCTTCAAAGTAAATTTAAGTTGCTGAATGTTTCATTTAGAGATTGTGTTCTAAAATCAGAAGTGTTCAGCAGACTTGTGACTGTTGTTCCACAAAAGAATACGCAAAAGTGCCAATTAAACTAAAGAGGACCTGTTAACAATGAAAAACTAAAAATAGGGACTCAGAGAAAAACCTAATGACAAGTGGCCATACAAAAAAAAGTAATTCCCCCTCCCATCTACCCAGCCCCATCCTGACCTTAAAATTTAAAGGATAGATGATCAAACAAAACACAGAACATGAAAATGTTAAGTATAGTAAAAGAGACATTTGAAATCCAGACACTTTCATTAAAATCCTAAATCTCATACTATCTGTGCAACTCATCTATTGGGACCTTAGTTTCTGCATCTGAATAAAAGGTGGGGCGGTGAACTACTTAGATGGCCTCTCTAGTTTTGTTTTCTTATTTTCCCACTAGAGGCCTGATGCATGAAATTCGTGCAAGAGTAGTCCTTCCTTCCCTTGGCTACCATCACTGGCTTCCCTCCGGCACCCGGGACGCGGCTTCCCTCCGGCACCCGGGATGCGGCTTCCCTCCAGCCACCGGCAGGCACCTGAGACCCAGGCTTTCCTCACAGCCCCAGCTTCATTTGGAAGGTCGTCCGTCCAGAAGGATGTCTGGTCTAATTAGCATATTATGCTTTTACTTTTATAGATTATTATAGATTCTAGTTTATATTTTTAAAACTGTTCACAAATTATGCATCTCTTTATGACCTTTATTTCCATTTTTATACAGAAACTGAGAGGGGAAAAGATTTTCTATCTCTAACTGACATTCTGTCTTAGATAAATGTTTTCAGAATGATAAGTTCTACAGGTTCTGTGAAAACAGGTCAACCTGTTTATTTGTTGGCAAAAGTAAAACAGCCTGGCAAACATGTTTTATTTATAAAGAATGTATTCTGAATCATTCATAGGCTTGTTTGTGCAGAACTTAGTGTTCAACTAAGGTACTGATGCCCATTTTACTTTAATTTTTCCCTAATATTATATTTAGTTACTTAAAATAATTCTTACTTTCCCCCTTTGTACTTCCTATATCTGATTATAACCCTACCTTAGATTTTTAATTTTCAGTCTGCTTGGTTTTTTTGTAATTCATGCACTTTAACACACCATCAGTTTTTATTTAAGCATTATCTGCTAACTTGAGTCATCTTAATCATTTGTCCTTGTAATATTATGACCTAAAGCTAAAATTGAAGCTGTAGATCATTTGATTATTTTTAAGCCTATCTATACATATTATGTTAACAAATACACTTGATCAGAATAATCTGCCAAAATTAACTTTGATATATACAGACCATTTCATTTCCAGTTTCTTTAATATTCAAATAAGACAACACAAGTTTCTTATTGGGTGATAACTTCATAAGTTATATGAATGTCTATTCACTATGTTGTAGACCTGAAACTAACATAAATTACATGTCAACTATAATTGAAAAATTTTAAAAATTAAAAAAGACAATACAAGTTTACTTCAAGAAAAGGTAAGCAACTTAAGATAACAGAAGTAAGACCGGGTTCATGAGATTTTGAAGTGATCATTCAGAAACATATTATCTTGCTTTGTCCTTCACTGTATTCCCCAAATATTCAAAGCTTCCACCACATTTATTATAGTAACTTGTCCAGTATATATGTCTTTATGCCTTGTCAATGCAGGTTCCTTTTCTGCTTGGAATATCCTCCAGTTGTTTCAGCTTACTTATTTAGATTTAACTTATGCTTTTGGGCTCAGCTATAATGTTCTGGGCAGAATAAATCATTATTCCCTTTTTATTTCCTACAGTACTTTGTTTATAATTTCAACATGCTTGCTATTTACTTTTCCTTCTATTACAATTATTTATTTTCATATCTAAATCCATTAGACCAGTGGTTCTCAACCTTCCTAATGCCGCGACCCTTTAATACAGTTCCTCATGTTGTGGTGACCCCCAACCATAAAATTATTTTCATTGCTACTTCATAACTGTAATTTTGCTACTGTTATGAATCGTAATGTAAATATCTGATATGCAGGATGTATTTTCATTGTTATAAATTGAACATAATTGAAGCATAGTGATTAATCACAAAAACAATATGTAATTATATATGTGTTTTCCGATGGTCTTAGGCAACCCCTGTGAAAGGGTCGTTCGACCCCCAAAGGGGTCGCGACCCACAGGTTGAGAACCACTGCATTAGACGGTATGCTTTCAGAAGGTAGGGACTGTATATGTGTTTCCTATGACACACTCTCTTTTTCCAAAAATCCATCCCAGTACTCACAATGGCTATTGTGTTTGTCCATTAAGAACAGTGATCTATGAAAACCTGCTCAAAGTCACTAATTATACGAGAGATGCAAATCAAAACGACAATGCGTTATCATCTCACACCTGTCAGAATGGCTATCATCAACAAATCAACAAACAACAAGTGTTGGAGAGGATGTGGAGAAACAGGAACCCTTCTGCACTGCTGGTGGGAATGCAGACTGGTGCAGCCACTGTGGAGAACAGTATGGAGCTACCTCAGAAGACTAAAAATGGAACTCCCATTTGACCCAGTGATCCCACTACTAGGAATATATCCCAAGAAACCAGAAACGCCAATTAGAAAATATATATGCACCCCTATGTTCACAGCAGCACAATTCACCATAGCTAAGATTTGGAAACAGCCTAAGTGCCCATCAGCAGATGAGTGGATTAGAAAACTGTGGTACATATACACAATGGAATACTATGCTGCGGTAAAAAAAAAAAAAAGGAACTCTTGCCTTTTGCAACAGCATGGATGGAACTGGAGAGCATTATGCTAAGTGAAATAAGCCAGTCAGAGAAAGATAAATACCACATGATCTCACTCATTTGTGGATTATAGAGAACAACATAGACTGATGAAAAGGGACAGACCCAAAGACTGAGAAACAGCGATCAGGCTATCAATCCCCAGAAGGAAAGTAGGGGAGGGCGGGGGTAAGGGGAAGAGATCAACCGAAGGACTTGTATACATGTATATAAGCCAAACCAATGGACATGGACAACGGGGGGATGGGAGCATGAGTTTGTGTGTGGGGGGCAGGTTGGGGGTTAATGGGGGGGATGAGGACACATTTGTAATACCTTAACTAATAAAAAAAAAAAAAAACACTAGTTTTAAAACCATTTTATTCACATTAACACATAAATTGTGTATTAATGCAAATTAGATTAAGTAGCAATTAAAACATAAAACTATGAATATAAAGGTCCTTTTGCTGTAATGACATAAAATTTAAAATAATTTCTAATTTGCTCAGTTGATTGTTTTAATATATAAATTATGCATTACCTGTCAAAATAAATTAAGTAATATTGTCATTTTAAGAGAACTTTGCAAATATAGTATAATAGGCATTCTTTATAAATTTGCTAAATTGTTCTATTCTTTAAGATATTATTTTAAACACAAAGAACCTAAACTATTTTTATATCAATAACTCTCTTTTGAATGATACATATTATAAATACCTAAAACTAGGATTTCAGTAATATTTTTATGTTTAATAAATGCCAGACCACCCCAAATATGAACGCAATATTACTTTAAAAGTCTCTAAAATGTACTTAAAATTGACAGATCAATATATGTAGTTTTAGAAATCATTGCTTTAGAAATAATTTTATGTATAACACTGTAAATTATAATTTTTGTTTCTAAATTTAAAATTATTCTCTAAAATTCTGTTATTTGCCATAAACACATAACAAAGATGTCATCGAATGCCTGAGGAATTTATATTATAGCATCATCTACTTTAATCAAATGTTCCTACCAAAATGTCACAATGTCACTAGTTCGCCTTTAAATAAATATTGCCACACCAGTCCATCACCACACATTCCACCCCATCTCCACCCCATGTGTTAAGTCCCATGCCTTAATTTGCTTTTTCATTTTTCTCCATCATTATTTTTATTTAAAGTATTCTCTTTTTAAAAAATGTACCCTGACATTCCAAATTCAATGATCATATTTCTATCATTCTCTTCCAAATATGCACAGGTAAAATTAAATTTGGAGATTAGATTGAGAACAGAAAAAGGTTGAAAGTATAAATCAAATCCGCAAAACTAAAGGTTATGTTTTGTACTGCAAAGTAACATTTCAAAGGACAAGTCAACTACAATGTTTAAGAAAAATATTAAATAGTTCAAAAGGAGTCATTTTAAGCACTATAAATTAGATCAGACTGAAAAAGAAAAATACTAAATGTGATTCATAAAAATGTCATGGTCAAGTATATCACTTGACTAACACTTATTGATCTATGCTACACAAATTCACTCAGTTCAGCAATATAAAGGAATTCTTAAAGCCTCACATAAGTGTGAGGTAATTCCGAAATCTCGATTTGTTTTTATTTGTTTTGTTTTGTATTTTTGCTTAAAGTTTCAATAGTAGTACAGTAATTTAAGAAACAGAATCTTAAAAATTTTAGATCTTCAGGATCTTATTTTAAAATATTACAAATTAACTCAACATTTAATTTTTCATTCTATTTGCATTTAGCTAAAAGTGACAACCCAAAGCATTTCATTACCAACCATATTTATGTTATGTGTATGCACATTTTAAAGTAAAAACTCTAGGCCTAAAGTCATTAAAAAGTAGAACTGGAAAAGCAAGTATATTATTTATCCTAGAAATATCTTACTTTTATTTCTTCAGGCAAAAAAGAGGTATCCCTACCATATCTGTGTTCCCTTCTCTTGTTCTTTTCTCCCAGTTTTAGCCTCTTCTTTATTCCCTATGCATTCTGGACTCTGAGGTCGGTCACTTTATTCTCTACCTCTCAGCTTGTCCTTTGTTTTCCATCCCACTTCCCTCTTCAACCACCTTCCCCAGACAACGTAAGCATTGATGGACAATAATCATACCAGTTGTACCAATCTGTACAACAAAAATACAAATTGATCATTTCATCTCTATCCCTTGACATATATCTTCAGTCAGATCCCTCTTCTATTCACTTTCATGGTCTATCAAAACCTTTGGACACTTTTTTTCAATTTTGTGCCCACTCAATTATCAGCAGATGACCTAAGCTTAACACTTCATAGCAAATTGAGACAATCATCCAGAAATGCCAACTTCCTGCCCACCCTCACTGAGTCCTATCATTTTTTTCCTTCCTTGCAATCTACAGAAAGCATTCTATCTTGTGTTCTTAATATCATCTCCTCCAGAAATGAATGATACTGGTCCACCATTCAACCTTTGATATTTTTCTTCAACCACTCCCACTCCATTAGTTTTATCCCACCATCTCTAAGTCTCTCCTAATCTTAAAAAAAATGTCCTCAACTCTGGATGCCTTCTATAGTTTCCATCCAATCTCTCTCGATCTCTATTAAGAATTCCTATGAAGACTAATGTAAACTCAGTCATTGCTTTATATTCCTTTTTATTCAATACAATTAATTTTTATCTCCATCATTAGCATTTTTGCACAGCTTTTCTCTGTACCTTCTTTGCACTTAGATTTTCCTCTGAGTTCCAGTCTTCATGCTCTTCTTATTCTCAACTCTCAGAATTCCTTACATAAACATTCAATTGCCTATAAAATCTCCACCTAAATGTTCCTGAAACATACCAAGTCAACTAATCATTTCTTACATTTTTCCCTAATCTTAGCATGAATTTTTATCTGTTTGGTGAAACTGAAATTTACCAAACTCACAGTAACAAGAGGGCCATTCTAGAACTCTCTATTTCCCTTGTCACTGCTCTAGATCCAAGCAATAAGAAATTCTTCAAATTAAACCCACAAATTTCTTTCTTCATTTTATACCCTCATGACCACTGTATAGTTCAGGCTTTCACCATCTCTTTTGGATTATTATAAACAGCTCTCCCAGGCAACACCTCACAAAAGACTTCTATGCTCTCGTCTCAATTTTGCAAATCTGTTCTCTATATAACTGGTATAATTAAGTTACTGAAAAGAAATCAGATCAGAACATCTACTTAATTGTTTAAAACTATTGGCTCTTTAGTTATTTTGCAAGACCTTTTGTGACCTGATCCTAATTATTCAATCTCATTTCCTCCTTCTCTCCAATACCCTAACCGTATAATTTAAAAAACAAAACAATGTTTTAAATTCTCTTGAACATATACCCAGAGTTTAAGATCATTTTATCTGTGTGTTTTGTCCCTCTGCCTACAAAAGCCTTCTATAGGTGCACACATACCAGATAAATCTTTAACCTTGAAGCTCCGGTTTCTTTTTGACTTCCATTCCACAATGATCTCCTCCAGGTAGAGTAAATTACTTCTTCCTCTGGGCTATCCCTGTGTTCTTTACCTATTCCTGTTACTCCATCACATTCTATATTTGGCCTCACTAAAAAACTCAGAATTCATCTTTTTCATAATGATACCCATGAATGGTTTATGAAGAAATATACTATATTTGACATATTACTTTACCCTGAAATAAAAGGATTCTGATGGCAGAGTAGAAAATAAAGCTGTAAACTTTGAAGGAATAAATCTGAAATCCTTAAATCAGGACAAAATATTATAATATTCAAAGGGAAAACAATCACCTTAGCACATAGAAAATAGTGGGGGAAGTAATTCTCTAAAAATACACAGAGGTTAGGAGCACAGGATCAGAGTTTTTCTTAGCATCGTGCCTGGAATGCAATTATATATTCTTAAAAGTTAATGCTATTATAGTTAACATTATTAACTGAAGTGACTAGGTTTGGACGAATTTAAAGTTGTTTTAGGTCACAGATACTTTTGATCTTGGTCCTAAAAATTATGAATTCCACCAGAGAAAAAACATTTAAGAGTGGCTTCTTATATTAGTAAATGTGATAAATTGTACCTACCTTTATTATTTCCTAAGCAACTAATTTATAATGGCTTTTTCCTTAATTAAAATCATTATATCATCAAGAAATTCTACCGAAGAGACTTACCAATTTCTTCTTGCTAAAGTTCCTTGTCACTATACATTAAAACAAATGCACCACATAATGAACACAGCAAAATGTAAGGAATACTTTTCTTACAGTTGTAAGAGTTGCTTTACCTTCAGGGGCATCTGCATCACATCTCTTTGGCACAGAAAGGGTTAAGTTGCCTTTATAATCATCATAAGTTATATTGCTCTGAAAGATGAAAATTAAAAATCCTATTTTGATTCCAAAGTAATCACAATAACTTTATACTCTGTTTTCTATTAAACTACATCTAACTAATACTCTAAATAGTAAGTTTTAAGATAAACTTAACATGAAGATTTTATTGCAACAATTCTTGGGTCCTGTGTTGAACAGAACTCCTTCCCAGAGAAAGAACCCACTTATTTTTTCCACAGTAAAGCAAGAAAAAAATATCGTTGGTCCATGGAAAAGCATGATCTTCATTCATTCAAAGAAAAATGTTTAAAAAGCATGACCCAGTGAACTACATGCTGGAGATGAGACAAGAAGAGAATAAAAAAGTATGAGAAGTGAGATTTATGATTCGGGTGATCTTCTAGTATTGTGTTTCCCAAACTCAAGTCATTCCTGTACCTCCACCATGATTGCTCCTCCCACATTATTTCTTAACTTTATTCAATGAACCTTAGCAATATTATAGATGGTATTGATTGAGGGCTTGATGGGCTAGTTAGATGCTTTTGTCCCTAACTACATGTTAAAGTAAAAAAGGATGGAGGATAAAGTACAGGATAAAAAAAGGAATGATCTGAACAGACTATCTAACAATGAAGACTCTATTAAAGCAAGGCTTGAACGAGACCCTGAAACATGGATTAGATTTGAATTGACAGAAAGTAGAATAAGGTATTTTAGGAAAAGGAAAAAATACTAAACAAAGGTTGAATCAGATATGGCCAAAATATTTTAAATTGTCAAAAAACCCAAACTAGCTGCCCAATTATAAATAGGAACCACGGCTGCCTTTGAAAGATCAACATCAAGAAATCAGTGTTACAGGTAAGAGAACACCCAGTTAACAAATAAAATATTTATAAAGCATCTCTGTGGCATTCATAGTACTGATGAGCAGACATATTTTTCTTATCAAAACTTTTTGGGGAACTATATTAATAAATTTACTTAAAATGCTATTTTAGAGGAAATGTTATGGGTTTTATTAAAGTTCTGATGTAAAGCTAAGTAGCTTAGCATCATAGGATCCATTTTAAAAATATTTTAATGAATAGTGTGTCATTTTTAAAAAGAACCTGTAAGAAACAAATATAAATATGCTCAAAAATGGATAAAACAGGTTTAGCAAAGTTAAATTTAATCTGAAGGACTCATATCTTATGTTAGCCTTCATAAATTAAAATTTGCTTTAAAATATCAGTATATTTAAAATATCAAAATAATGAATTTTTAAGTTTTGCACTTACCTCTATTAAGTAATTTTGGCTTCCATACATAACATACTGGGGAGCAAGACTATAAATCATATAGCTAGTGTGAAGGACAATAAGTAGAAGTATCATGCAGAGAAATAAGAGTGCCTGGGGCCTGGTCCTGCCTCTTCTGATTTTATATAACTGGAAAGAAAAAAGACAGTAACAACATTTCAGCAATATATTTATTTGTAAGGCACTAAGTCCTGCTCATGTTTTAGGGGCAATGAACACAGTTTAATCAATCATTTCTTTTTTCAAAATAAATACTAAGAATTCATAATCATTCCAAATAATTGTAAGGATGGTAAAAACAATTTTCTCCCTGCACAGATTTCAGGTTTAGATTTGTTTATTTTAAAACTAGAGGCCCGGTGCATGAAATTTGTGCACGACTGGGGGTGGAGGGGTGTCCCTCAGCCCGGCCTGCACCCTCTCGCAATCCGGGAACCATCCCCTGATGTCCGACTGCCGGTTTAGGCCCCATCCTGCAGGATTGGGCTTAAACCAGCAGTCGGATATCCCTCTCGCAATCCGGGACCACTGTCTCCTAACCGCTCACCTGCCTACCTGCCTGATCACCCCTAACCACTCTGCCTGCCTGCCTGTTCACCCCTAACCACTCTTGCCTGCCTGACTGATTGCCCCTAACTGCCTCTGCCTCAGCCCCCACCACGGCGGCTTCGTCTGGAAGGATGTCTGGAAGGTCATTCGGCTGTCCGGTCTAATTAGCATATTATGCTGTTATTAATATAGATCATGGCAAAGCATCTATATCCAAAGGAACCTTTAAATTATTCATGAAAAACTCAGAATCCAGAGAATATATCAATATTTGCATGGTCTGTTTCCAGACAAACATTCTAAATTTATTACACAATAGCATCTGTAAGAAGTTCATAGAACTAAGAATTGTGAACTACCTCTAATTCTATCTAAAAATTAGAATTAGTTTATATAAGTATTTATTTGTGGTTTTATATAATAATACACAAGAACAGACATATCACATGATTATAAATATTCATTTCTATGAAATACTCAACATCCTCATACTGTCATAAAATCTAGTTTATGATAATATGACTGACTACATATTCTCATATGTACCTATAACAGAGCAAAACTAAAACAAATACTAACAAATACAAGGAACTGGGTAGCTTGTTTCAATGGCAGAGCACACTTTCATTTTAGCAATGAGGTACCACCCACCTGTTTTATTATTGGGCTGTAGTATAACATAGAGTAATAGAATTCCAGTTCTGGATGGGATGATGATATAATCATCTAAAATTTTACCTTTCCCAGCTTCCCTTGCACCTAGTAGTGGCTAGCAGTGATAAAATATTAAACATCAAAGAAAAGTCAAAGTCTACTGGCAATTTCTGGGAAAGTTCTGTTTTATTATAGGTGTCACCCATTCCTCCTAACTACCTTTTCCTTATGTAACGTGGACAGGATAAATAGAGCTGCAGCTGTCAAATTACAATAATGAGGGAGAAGCCAAGAGGATTACAGAGATATTGGTTTGACATTTTTGAGCTTCTAAACCAATGCCAGATTTTCTTTTCCACAGCAAGAAGTCACTCATTAGTTCAAGCCACTATTTAAGTGGTTTCTCTTGTACTCACAGGTAGAAGTAGTCTCTATCTGATACAGCTTCATTTTAAAATTCTTAATTCACCTCAAAATGAACATAAGAAGAAAATAACCCTTTCTCTAATCATATAATGATCTTTAACTCCTAGTAGGAAGGACCATCTTTTGAACTACAGTGTATCCAATTGTGCTTCAATGTGTTTCCATGAAGCCAAACATTAAGGAAAATAATATAACTTCTAGACCAGAGCTTCCCATCCTCGGCGCAGGTGACATTATGGACAGGATGAGTCCTTGTTGTCTGAGGCCGCCCTATGCACTACAGGCTGTTTATCAGAATCCCTGATCTCTCCCCACTAGGTGCCAAGAGCGCCCCCCCCCTAGTGGTAGCAGCTGGAAATGTCTCCAACATTGCCAAAAGTATCCAGGGGGCAAAATCACTCCTGTTTAGGTAATAACCAGTGCTCTCGACAAAAGCACTTTTATGTTAGTATAAAGTAAAAAGGGTAATTTTCCATCACTTTTACTATCAATGTACTTATAACTTCTATATTATAAATATAACTTTCAATAATAAAGAGTATGTGCAAAATGAAAGTAATAATACTGTAATATATACTCACTCTAATCCAAAAGAACCATATGCCAATATTTCTAATCCCCGCCATTGAAGTAAAAATAAAGTACATAATAATAATTGTTATAAGAATGTAATCAAGAGGGAAAACCTGAAAAAAAGAGATAAAATTAAATTCAATAAACACACAGGGCTTTAGAAGTCATATAAAATTAACTGAAATGTCATTATTTATATTTGGCAAATGTTTAAAATATCAACCCTGATTTAAATCAGGCTACTATAAAAATAAAAAATAAAGGCCCCCCCCCAACAATTACCAAACTATTACCGAATTGTTTAGTACCATTATCATAAGAAAAATCCTATAAGAAATTAAGCTAAAATTTACATTTAAATATGAATAAAAAACTTCATCAAAAATTAAAAACAGGAATTGCTTAAAAAGCTTACCTTAAGAGTTCAGCAATATATCAATATAATAATCCTTAAAGCAACATATCAATGTAAAAGTCATGTGTAAATAAAAAGCCAAATCAGCAGAGGGCACAAGCATATACTGCCAAGTATTAACAAGTTTTTCAACATAATAATTTGACAGTTTGTAAGAATATGTGCTAGAATATAAAATGATTGTTCTTTTTACTTACTCTTTGTAGTAAAGGCAAAAGCATATTCAGTGGATTACTCAGATTAGTTCCAAAAATTATGAAACCAGAATTGATTCCAGCTGAATGAAGAGCTTTATCCAAACTAAAAAAGTAAAATAAAAATTATAGTGATTTTTACATATTATATGACCACATTTTCAGTTAATTTATAACTTAAGCATGCAAATTCAACTGAGTCAAAGAAAACCTCAAAAAACAAATTAAACGTCACTTAAATATCTTACAGATATTGATCAATTAATAAAGAATAAAGAAATACTAACGCCAAAGCCGGTTTGGCTCAGCGGATAGAGCGTCGGCCTGCGGACTGAAGGGTCCCAGGTTCGATTCCGGTCAAGGGCATGTACCTGGGTTGCAGGCACTTCCCCAGTGGGGGATGTGCAGGAGGCAGCTGATCGATGTTTCTCTCTCATCGATGTTTCTAACTCTCTCTCTCTCTCCCTTCCTCTCTGTAAAAAATCAATAAAATATATATTAAAAAAAGAAATACTAACTACTATTGAAACATTTTAGTCATTCTTTGAGTCAATGCTATAAAACACTTCAAGTAAAATGGCTACTGAAGATGAACAGATTACAGTAATAGAATTATTCAGCATGGAGAATGTGTAACATCATAGGATTTGTATAAGTACTTTAGTAAATGTGTCTAGTGTACTTACTTTGACAAGAAGAGAGAAATTACAAACAGCAATGCAACTAAGATGAAAAATATTCCCCAAATGATCTAAAGGCAAAAATAATAATAATAAAGTCACTGAAATATAGTTCTAAAAGTTGACATTAAAAGCCAAAACCATTATGTTCAATATGAGTTGCTGATATATGACCATGATCGAACCAAAATGATCCAAGATACATTTTAATTTAGAATATATTTTTAGGCATTTGTCATCTAAATTTCCATTATGAGATTGAGAACATACACAAAACAGACAAAGCATTTGAAAGTCTTCATCTGTAAGTAAACAAATGAGACTCTTGGCTAGGTCAAATAAAAGGTTTATTTATATCATTATACTCACACATAAACTTTAAAATTAATTGAAAAGTTAAGACTAATAGGACTACATTAAGACTAATATACACACACAAAAACCAGAACCAAAATACTTATCAGGTTATATTTAACTTTTTAAAATATGGAATTTGGAACATTTCCCCATAGAAATAATGATGTACATATATATATACATAATATACATATACACAACTATATATGTACCATTTATATACACATATATATTGTATATGCCAATTATATGTAAAAAATTATATCATAGCCCAGAAAAGACTATATAACTGAAAATATTCCTGAAATAGAATACTAGAAGCACCACAGAAACTGTCATGTAAAATCATGTTTCTGTGGAGAAATGTGTTAAGCAATGTAATTGGTGGGACATATTTCCTTTTAATGTCTAAACTTTATATTAGGGAAGGTAGAAAATAAGCAAAACAATTACTGAAACTAGGTTCCTAAGAAATAAAATTTCAGAATGAAAAAGGGGTAAAACCAATGTTACTAATAACCTAGGCTTTTTGTTCTTGACATCTCAAGTTCCAGAGACAACTAGGCTGAAGAATTCACAAAGCTAAGTCTATGATTACTGAAAAATACATGTGTTAGGCAAGCTTTGTTCAGGAATGAGTTATACTGTTGTTGGTCATAAGTTCAATGCTGTATTGATCAGCTGTTGATTTCCAAGTCCCAATCCAAGCTTTTCTAGGCACTAGACTAGAGCCTCACTGCTGCACTAATGTAAAGATGGGTTAAACACCTACAAGTAGATTTACTCTTACATAAACGTCAATATTCATACCACAAAGTTCCTGACAATCTACAAAAGACCTTGTAGGTTACATGAACTCTAACACTCAATTACTACCAACAAAAAATATCCAAAACACATCAAGTTAGCTTAAATTAAGAAGCACTACACTATAACACAAAATGTAACTCTCAAATAAAAAAATGATCAAGTAAAACTTTGGAATGGGTAGTTATCCTTCCAATAAATATTTAATAATCCTACTTTAGAGTTAGAAAGAGTCAGTCATTGCCTTTAGGCATTCTAACGTAGTGTGGCCTATAATAAAGAAAAACCACACATGCTTTAAATACTACTATCTTAAGGATGTCTGCTACATCTTTAAACATAATTCATATTCAATTTCAGTGGATGCTAGGATAACAGGAATAAGTAAAAAAATTTTTAAGTATTCTCACAGACCTTCAAAACAACTACACACTGTCAGTGTGTAATAAAATTAAATTTCACTGCTTGCTTACCTTATGAAATTTAGTTATGTTTAAGTTTGTTTATTGTTGGAGGGTTGGGAAAGAAGTGGGGCAACCCGAATTACAAATTTTACCAGTTCTTTATTTTGGATCTTCTTCAAATAAACATAGACATGTTTTTGAAAGTATGTGTACACTAACAATGAATAATCTGAAAAGGAATTCAAGAAAGTTCCATTTATGTAACATCAAAAAGAATATTTAGGAATAAAAAAAACAAGGAGGCAAGTGATATATACTTAAAACTACAAAATACTGCAGAAAGAAAGGAAGACAAATAAATGGAAAAACATCCTATGTTCATGAATTAGAAGGCTTAATATTGTTAAACTAGGGACTAAGTGCATGAATTCATGCACCTTGAAAGGAACTGTGGGCCATGAGGCTGCGGTGGGCACAGGGGCGGGTCTCGGCCCATCCTCCATGCCCCCACCTGGCCCCTCCTGCTGAGGCCCCCGGTTCCCTGTCTGCTGGCTGCCCTGCTCACACTGCCACTGATGGCACAGAGCAATTGGGGCTGGTGCCAGCAGTGGGTGCAAGCAGGGCCAGTGCCGTCAAGTGGCAGCTGCTGCCCCGATTGCCCCTCAGGAGCACGGGGAGGTGGAGAAGCCCTCAGGGGTGATAGGGGCCAGCAGCCACCGCTTGCACCCGCTGACAGCACTGAGCAATCGGGATCAGTGCCAGTGCAAGCGGGGCCATCACCAGCAGTGGATGTGAGAGGCAGCTGCTGGAAATGAACAGTGAATGAAATTAGTAAGTATATTGCACAATATTGTGAATATACTTAATGCCACTGAATGTAAACTACAAAGGGTTAAAATGAAACATTTTATATTATGTATATTTTACCACAATATAAAAGTCTGAAAAAAATATATGTGATACAATTATGGACATGAATTTATAACTTTGTATGCAAATACAAGAGGAGTGTGTGTGTGTGTGTGTGTGTGTGTGTGTAAAATAAGAGGTGTATATATAGTAAAATCTCAACTTACATTTAAAACCTATTGAATCTATAGGTTACCAAGGCCAATTAGTTGCACAAGCTCAAACTATGCCCTCCTGTCAGAGGAAAGTTTAATGAAATATTTAATGAACATTTTAGACTATGCTTAGAAATATATTCATTAGTATATATAAATGCTGCTTTAAGGAGCCATTAACTTAGTCTAATTAGATGCCTATTTTTACGTCTTCAACACAAAACTAGTTTTCTCCCTTGAGTTACATGACAGTATTTTTAAGAGGTTGAAAAATCCTAACTTTAGAACTATAACAATAGCAGCTGCAATTTTCTGAGCTGTTTATATCAAAAGGCAATGAAGAGCACACATTATTTCACTTAATTCCTATAATGAAAATAAAATTAAGAATATAATTCCATTAAGAATATAAGTCTATGCACTGAATTCCCGTGCTTCTGAAATGAGACGTGCACCTCCTAAGGAGTACATGGCCATGTGAAATCACAAGATCAATGGGCAATGGAGATGATTTATGAAAAATAATGTATATAACTCAACTTTTGCATTTTCAAATTTCCAAATGTAATACATCTTATAATACATCAAACATGGATTATAGCACAGAGTAAAAGGCATTACTACTACAAAATTTTGAGACAGACGGCAACTTCAAAGAAACTTTGTATCAGGAGTTTCTCACCAATCTTTTATTTTTTTAATATATTTTTACTGATTTCAGAGAGGAAGGGGGTGGGGGAGAGAGAGAGAGACAGAGAAAGAGAGAGAGAGGAACATCAATGATGAGAGAGAATCATTGATCGACAGCTTCCTGCACACCCCCAACTGGGGATTGAGCCCACAACCCAGGCATGTGCCCTTGACTGGAATCGAACCTGGGACTCCTCAGTCTGCAGGTGGATACTCTATCCACTGAGCCAAACCGGCTAGGGCTCTCACCAGTCTTAAATCATCTTCAGTATACACGGAGCACTGAAAGGGGTGAATGGACCTGTTTCTACCTTCTTCCACTAGGACTACTTAGATGCTAATGTTTAAAAGTACCAATATGAAATAAGTCAGTCAGAGAAAGACAGTATCACATGATCTCACTCATATGTGGAAACTCAGTAACAAAATAAACCGATGAACAGAGTGGATTCAGAGACATGAAGCATGGAACAGAGTGTGGAATTTAGGAGGGAAGGAGGAGGAGGGTGGACGGGTGGGAGGTAATCAACCAAAGACTTTGTATGCATATATGCATAACCCATGGACACAGACAATAGGGTGGTGAAGGCCCTGGGGGTGGGGGGAGGACTCTAGGAGGTCAGTGGAGGGGCAGGGGAAAGGGGACATATGTAATACTTTCAACAATAAAGAATTATTAAAAAAAAAAAAAGCACTAATAGCATGTGGCTTCCTATTTCTGAATTACATCAACTGTGGACAAACACAGTAGTAATGAATAATAAATTATTTTCATATTTCATTTGAGCAAAAAAAGCAGCATTTATCTCTTGGCATTCATGTTAACCCTTCAAATACATAACAGTAATTTTTGTATCCCCAGATATTCCCTTCAGGAATCCCTATTACTAATTATTCCTAAATTGGAACTAGATAATGGAAAGATAGGTAAGAATTTAGATCAGTATCAGGAATGACACACTTATACAGCAAAATGAATAAATAATAAACTGTATTGGAGGTTTCAGCCAGTGCAGTAAGAGAAAAAAAGCAACGGAAAATCTTATATTTGAAAGAAAAAAGTAAAACTATCTTTTAGCAGCTTACCTTATCATGTACTTAAAAATCCCTTAGGAATCTATAAAACTACTAGAAACTAATATTAAAGCCAAGGTTGCATGATACAAGTACAATGTATAAAAGCAAACCTCTACATAATAGCAACAAATAATTGAGAATTAAAATTAAACAAAATCATTTGTAAAAATATAAATAAAGACATACTTATAGATAAATTTAGCAAAATATTTGCAAGGCCTCATCACTTAATACTACAAATGACTGCTGGGAGAAATTTAAGATAACATAAATAAATGAAAAGATATGTTCATGAATTGGAAGGTTCAATATTAAGATATCAATTATCTCCAAGTTCACCTATAGATTCAAAGTAATACCAATAAAAATTCTTGTGTGTGTTTTGTGAAATTATGAGTTGATTCTAAAATGTATATGGAAATGCAAAGGTTATGCACAGCTAAAACAATTCTGAAAAAGGAAAACAAAACTGATGAATTTACACTACTTGATTTCGTGACTGATTTGAATGCTCCACTAATAAAGTTTTAGCATAAGGACATATAGATCAATGAAGCCAAAGTCAGAGTCCAAAACAGACCCTCACACATATATATAATCAACTGATCTGACAAAATTGCCAAGGAAATTCAAAGTGCAAAGAATAGTCTTGAGAAAAAAAAAAAAAATGGTGATGTCCATACGGAAAATAAAATAAGCCTTGACCCGTAGGTCATACCATCCCATAAAATTAATTTTCAATGGGCCACAAACCTAAATACAAGAGCTAAAGCTATAAAATTTCTAGAAGAAAATATAGGATAAAATGTTTTCTATAAAGGTTTTAAAAACATTTCTTTGAATGGCAGTGTTAAAAAAACAAAACAAAACAAAAAAGCCATAAATTAGGAGACAAAGTACCTGATCCAGAATACGTAAGAATTTTTGTAATTCACTCATAAAACAAAAACCTAATTTTTAAAATGGCCAAACAAGCATTTTAGAGAAGATATATAAGTAAATAGCCAATAAGAATATAAGATGATGTTCAATATCATTAGTCATCAGGGAAATGCAAATTACTATTACATATCCGTTAGGAAAACGATTGTAAACAGTGGACAAGAATATGAAGAAATTAGCAATCTTAAATATTGCTATAGGAATGCAAAATGGTACAACCACTTTAGAAAATATTTTGGCTGTTTCTTATAAACTTAAACCTATATTGAACATTAGACCCAGCAATTCTACTCAGGTATTTACCCAAGAAAAAACATGAATGAAATGAAAACACATATCTACACAAAGATTTATGCACAAATGTTTACATCAGCATTATTCATAATAGTCTCAAAGTGGAAACAACTGAAATCCACTAACAGATAAGTGGATAAACAAATTGTGACATAGATATGCAGTGGAATGCTAATTATCAATAAAACAGAACGAACCACTTTTTAAAAAAATGCAACAACATGGATGAATCGCAAAAACATTGTGCTGAGCCAAAGGAGCCAGACAAAAAACTATACACTCCCCTATAAACTGTTAAAAGATTATACATTTTTATTTCATTTATACAAAATTATAGAACACATAAAACTAAAGTATAGAGACAAAAGTGCATTAGTGGTTGTCTGGGGTCTGTGCTCAAGGAAGCAGGGGGAGACAAAGTAGCTTTTTGGGGTAATGTAGATGTTCTATATATAGAACCTATATTTGGTAAAATCAATCCCTCTAAGCATATGTTCAGTGAAATGGAACATACAGCATGTTTAAAACAAGGCAGTTAATGTTACAAATTGGTTATAAATATTTATAAGAAGCTACAATTTAAAAGTAAGATAAGGTTGGGGAAGGCTTCATCAAACCTTTCCTACTATGAAACAAAACTCTTTGGAAAAAAGGATTAGGGTGAATTTAAAAAAAAAAGTATTCTAACAGAAGTTTAAACTCATGATACATAGAACTGATTATGTTGGTTTTTTTATCTTTATTGTTGAAAGTATTACAGATGTCCCTTTCCTTCCTCCATCCCCCCACTGACTCCCTCCATCCACCCTGTTCCAGTCCCCTCCCCAGACCATCCCACCACTAGCACTATTGTCTGTCCACTGCTATGCATATAAATTCATTGTTAATCTCTTCCTCCCCTCTCTCCCCGCTTCCCTCTGAAATACCTCAATCTGTTGCATGCTTCAATGTCTCTGGATCTTTTTTGTTCATCAGTTTATTTTGTTCATTAGAGTCCACATATAAGTGAGATTTTGTGATACTTGTCTTTTCTCTGACTGGCTTATTTCTCTTAGCATAATATTCTTCAGGTCCCTCCATGTTGTAACAGGCTAATTTTTGAGAAACTCTTTAAAAGAGGAGTTTTGGGGTGAGCAGTCACTGCATTTCCTCACTTCCTTTTTAATTATAAGAGGAAGACAAAGCAGCATTAGAACTCAACCTGACTGATCCCTGAGGGGGTTCTATAAAACATCTTTTTAAAAAATTTAGCCAAAAACCATTTTCTAGCTTCGTTTTGCCCAACTGTACTCAAAACAGTCTATGCACTGCACTTTCTGAATTACAACTGGCATTGTACATTTATGATATACAAAGCCCTGGTGTTTGAAATGCCATATACAGAATGGGCACATATAGAAATTTGTGGCCAGCAGTTCTAGTTACTTTTTAGACTCAGGGTCATATTATGATCACCTTAATTCAATTTATTTATTTAAAATAAGCATAGCTTTACTTATTTTTATTTTAGAAAGAGAGAGAAAGGAAGAGAGAAACACTGATTTGTGCCTCTAGTTATTTGTATGCATTTCATTGGCTGTTTCTTGTATGTGCCCTGATAAAGTATTGAACACCCAACCTTGGCATATCGGGATGATGCTCTCATCAACTGGGCTACCCAGCCAGGGCCTCAATTTAGATACTTATGTTTAGGTACCATACTTCCAAGAATTCAAGGCTAGCAAATAATGCCCCCACCCAAAAAAAGTAATGGTTTTCCATCTCAAATAATACCTTTTTACATAGTTTTCGCCACATATCATCTAACGATAAAAAAGTCTATTACTTTTCAGTTAGGGCTCCTAAATTTTATTGTGAGTCCCAGATTTCTTATTTATAGAAAGTACAAATTAACAAAATATGCTTACATTACTTATCTATATTTTAACTTAAATTTAACAACTGTGTTGATATAACACTTGCATTACACATGAGTAAATGAAGTCCAGAGAGGTTACGTACCTTGACCAAAGAGCTGTGATTCAAAATCAGATTATTTTAACTCCAAAATGCTCTTGAGCACCATGCTGTATTGCCTCTAAAGGAGAACTCAACTTCTCTGACAGGTACAATATAAACTTGGAAGAAGAGTGACAGCATAATTTTAAAAAACCCATTTACCTTCAGGGGCCGCAGAGCGCCACAAAATTTTGTCCAGCAGCTGTTTTCAATGAATTCTAAGCGCCTTTCTCTTTTCCTAAGCATTCGTAACCTTTCTTCAAGTTGTTTTAAGGTGCGTTTATCCCTGGCTGGCAAAGGTCGACCATCTTTGCTCTGCAAACAACAGAACAAAAATGAAACAGTTTTTACCATTAAGGTTTTAATAAAGTAATCTATCAGATTTAGCAGATCAAGCAATGAAACTTCTTTAGGTTGGGTTTGACTCCTTAGGCAAATTTACAAATAGAAAATAACGAACAATTTTAATGTGACAATGCACATATATGTACCAAGGTCAACATCAAACTGTGAATGTGTGGTCACAGTGGTGTGGTTCAGTGATTGAGTGTTGACATATGAACCAGGAGGTCACCATTCGATTCTCAGTCAGGGTTGCGGGCTCGATCCCGTGTGGGACATTGCAGGTGTCAGCCAATCAGTGATTCTCATAATTGATGTTTCTATCTCTCTCTCCCTCTCCCTTCCTCTCCGAAATCAATAAAAATATATTTTAAAAAATAAAGTAAAAATAAATAAATATGGGCATGGGTTTTGAAGGATATGTTGCAAAACAATTCAATGTCAAAAATGTTTGCCAAAGTCTAAGTCACATCAGAAAGCAGCTCAAAGACAAAGTCATTTGATGCTTCCCAATTATAATAAAATACCAACTCACTTTTGATTTAATTGATTGAATGTGCTGTTCCACTTCTTCAATGTCTTCAGTGTTTTCTAAACGTTCATAAGCAGCACTTCTAGTGCCTTTTATAAGATTTAAAGGTAATGCCGACATGCCATAGGCCTAAAAAGCAAAATTAAAATGTGATTTAGTAATATTATTTTAAATACAGGATGTCCCCCCCCAAAATGTATACGCACTTTAACAGCTGACAGCTCAATTTTGAAAATGAAATGCATTTTAATAAACACTGGTTTTATAATTATTTAAAGTGTGTGTATACATTTTTTTTGGGGGGGACACCCTATATATGACATAATTTTCAGGTAAAAATGCCATTTTTCAAAAAAAGTAACACAACATTTAAGAGTCTGATATATATTGGTATTATGTAATGACTCGAGGCCCGAATTTTGTGCAAGAGTAGGCCTTCCTACCCCGGCCGCTGGCACCCGGGCTTCCCTCAGGCCGCCAGCAGGCACCCAGGACCCGGGCTTGCCTCACAGCCCCGGCTTCATCCAGAACAGTGGTTCTCAACCTTCCTAATGCCGCGACCCTTTAATACAGTTCCTCATGTTGTGGTGACCCCCAATTTCATTGTTACAGATTGAACATAATTAAAGCATAGTGATTAATTACAAAAACAATATGTAATTATATATGTGTTTTCCGATGGTCTTAGGCGACCCCTGTGAAAGGGTCGTTCGACCCCCAAAGGGGTCGCGACCCACAGGTTGAGAACCCCTGATCCAGAAGGACGTCCAGTCTAGTTAGCATATTATGCTTTTATTATTATAGACTATTACCAATTCTCCATATCATTTGAACACAAGGCCAGTACGATGTTAGTTTTTCAACCAGATGCCAAGGCAAAAATATTTCATTAAACCCAATTTAAGTAAATTCCCTGTCCTCCCAATCACCTCCAAATTAGGCTTATTTTTACCCTCTTGTATGTTATTTTGTGTTGGAAGGATTTGGGTCCCTAAATATACTAACCTGAGTACTCAATACTATTTCCCAAGAAATATGCTGCTCTAGTCAGTATTCACAACGTGGGCCTTATTTTTTAATCTTTTGTATTTTTAAATATTTATTTTAAAAATTTTTTCAATTGTAGTTGACATGCAATATTACATTAGTTCAGGTTTACAACATAGTGGTTAGACATTTATGTAACTTATAAAGTGATCACATCGATAGCTAGTACCCTTGTGACACCATATATAGTTATAACAATAGTACTGATTATATTCCCTATGCTGTACCTTATATCCCAGAGACTACTTATATAACTGGCAATTTAAACATCTAAATCCCTTTCCCTCTTTCACCCATTCCATCTGGCAACCATCAAAATGTTCTCTGTATCTATGAGTTTGTTTCTGTTTTGTTTGTTTATATTGTTTTCTAGATTTCACATATACGTGAAATCATATGGTATCTGTCTCTTTCTAACATTTCACTTCACGTAATACCCTATATGTCTATCCATGTTGTCTTAAATGGCAAGATTGCATTCTTTTTTATGGCCAACATTCCATTCCATATATATAGTCAGATTATACCATTCCTCTAATTAACATCCTCAAGGACTAATAAGGGTAGTTTTCAAAGTGCTCTGGGAGTAGTTCCTAGGATTCTGGGTAGGTGTCTTTAGGGCCACTACAGGAGAGAGGAAGGCAGGTAGTGAGTGATGCAGGGACCTGCTGCTACTTTTCTAGAGCAAATCTACTTTGTTCATCTACATTTTTACATGTCAGAATTTCATCTAAGATTGTTTGAACAGTTATTTGGTATTGTTTTTCAATGAAAGGTAGAATTACTGGACTTGTGAATAGACCAATTATCTAATCCTGGCATACAAAGCCCTACCAACCTTATGTCACACCTCTGTATTATTCACTGTTCTTAAAACACTCCAATTTTACATTACTTCAGGCTTTATCCAGCATCCACACTTTAGTACATACAGTACCCTCATTTAGAAGGCCTATTTTCTCACCTTACTTCATTAGCAAATTTCAATGCCCTTCAGGCTCAGCTTCATTGCACCATGTCTGAAAACCTTCCTTAACTTGTAAATGTGCCTTGCTTATAACTCAATTATCTATATTATAAAAAGCCATGGCGATGACGCCATAACGACCAAACGACCAGTCACCAAGAGGTGCACTGATGGGTCTCATGTGCAGCGGGTCTCGGTCATGGGGGTGGTGGGTCTGGGTCCTGGGGCGCGGCAGGTCTCAGTCCCGCGGGTGGGTGCAGCGAGGCGAGCGCAGTCAGGTGCGTGCAGGTGGGTGAGGCTGTGCGCATGGCAGGGCCACAGGTGGGTGGGCGGGGCACGAGCAGATGGGTGGGGCTGCAAGCAAGGCATGCGAAGGTGGGCAGGGCCACGCGATTTCGCGCACTGGGCCTCTAGTAATATATAACACTGTTCATCAACATTATTAATCTGTATAATTGTTTTATCATTAGATCTGCCAAACTTGGCTAATCAGAATCACTTGGAAAAATACAGACTCCTCATCCACACTAGTAACAACTGCAGTACCCCATTTAGGATGTAAGGACTACTCAATTCTTTTTTCCCTACCTTTATTCCAATAACAAGCATTTATTAAAATGATAAAATAATTTGAGATAATATTTAACCAAAAATCATTTTAAATGAATTCTTTATTCATATGAACTTGTTTCCTTACATGAAATTCATATATTTATTAGAAAGCTGAACTGAATTTCTAAAAAGCTTAATGTAAACGATTTTAGAAAAAAAAATATGTCCTTGAAAATACCTTGTGGTAACATAGAATCAGAATACAGCATTTTTTTAAAGAATTTTTAATTGTCTGAAGAGAGCAAGTAAAAGAAATAGTCATGGTTTTGGTTGACTAGCTTTTAGCTTATTTTTGGATTGCATGTTTAAGTTTCAATAATTACCTGGAAATTTAACTATAAGATTTAGATTATGATAAGCTTGACATAACGCATTATACAAAACATTTCATCAACACAACTTTAAGATCTTTAATCACAATCTTTTCAATTCAACCTCAAACTTATTTGCGAGGGGGGGGGGGGGATGTATGAAAAGACTATCTCCTGTTCAGAAACAAAACTTTTATTGCTTACTACTGCCCTCTAGTGAATTACTAGGAAATCAACAAGGCTAAAGAGATTACATTACTTAAAATGCTTTTAGGTCATCCATAATGCCCAAAATTGCCTCCAATTTTATTTGTTTCAACTTCCAAAAATAAATAACCATCTGTATTTTAAAATCCAAACTATTTTGAAGGACTACATATAAACTACAAATATTTATAATACTTTCTTACATTGTCTAGTTTAGAAAAGCATCTTTTCCCTACATATCTCTGCTCTATCTAGGATGATGTTTTCCAACCTGTGAGCTTTGGATTATTGCAAAGAATCAACACCAAGCACTGCTGTTAAGCTGAATAAATGTCTTGCGTATACTTGTAACTACTATTATTCAAGTACATGTTTGCTAAAATGACTAATGAAACAATTCATTTAAAATGTACTCAATAAGATTTCCCTTCTACTGGTAAATATTCACTAATTCTAAAACATCTCTATTTTCTCACATCAGTGAAATCTGGATGCATCTTATATTCATTGGCGAGGCAGAAGTCATACATAGTTGTCATACCAGCATATTCACAAATATGGTCATAGCTGGTTACAATATAGTTACTTCGTTGGTTACTGCGTTCTTAGTACAACTATTGCCACTTTAAATGTCTTCTAAGATAGTACTATGATTTGATATTGGAACAAAAAGTTAGTGTGTAAGGGGAAATGAACAAAGGAGCAAATAATGAGGCAAATATTAACTAGAACAATGATCATAATTCTATATTTTCTTGCAAAGCAACAGTCAATAATTTTATGGGCCTAAGAAAGGAAGATACTCAAAGTATAAGCCATTTTGCTAGTTAGGTGGGTAAATGCAAAAAGATAGCCTTTCACATGGCAAAATAAGAAACAACTGCAAAACAACAATGAAGAAAAGCTTAAATTTATACAACAGTTATGTTAGCAGCTTCGGAGAAAATCCCAGTGAAAAGCGTGTAGCTCTTAAGAAAAGCTGTATCATCAATTCTCTTGATAGTATAAAAGACAATCTTGTGTAATAAATCATGGACATGAATAACCAATTCAAAAAAGTGATTCAGAAGATTCATATTACAAATGTCAAGTTTTAGGAATACATTTCCAGTTTATTTCACTTATATTTTCCTTGTTCTGTATGCAGAAAAGTGATGATTTTAAATTATTTATAAAAGTCTATAAAACTTCTCTCATTAAATATGAAAGCATGGGCAGAGACTTTTTTTAAAAAATGTATTTTTATTGATTTCAGAGAGAGAGAGATAGAAACATAAAAGATGAGAATCATTGATCAGCTGCCTCCTGCACGCCCCCTACTGGGGATGGAGCCATCAACCAGGGCATGTGCTCTGACTGGGAACTGAACCAAGACCTCCTAATTCATAGGTTGATGCTCAACCACTTAGGTAATACAGAGACCTTTTTTATAGTGGTACCTAAAATACAGGAGCATCTGTATCACCTGGAAGGCTGAGAAATTTGATTTTTAAAAGGGAGTGTCTTCAAAGATTATTGAGAACTACTGCTCTACTTATTTCTATTTTTGAATTTTCAATTTATCACTTTACATTTTATATAAAACTAGAGGCCTGGTGCACGAAATTCGTGCACGGGGGTCCCTCAGCCCGGCCTGCACCCTCTCCAATCCGGGACCCCTCGGGGATGTTTAGGCCCACAGGAATCAGGCCTAAACCGGCAGTCGGACATCCCTCTCACAATCCAGGACCACTGGCTCCTAACTGCTCACCTGCCTGCCTGCCTGATAGCCCCTAACCACCTCTGCCTGCTGGCCTGATCGCCCCTAACTGCTCCCCTGCCAGCCTGGTCGCCCCAACTGCCCTCCCCTGCTGGTCTGATTGCCCCTAACTGCCTTCCCCTGCTGGCCTGATCGCCCCTAACTGCCTCTTCCTCGGCCCCCACCACCGTGGCTTTGTGTGGAAGGACATCAGGATGGATGTCCAGAAGAGGTCTGGTCTAATTAGCATATTACCCTTTTATTAGTATAGTTTATACAACATAAGCTTTAAGGTAGAATTTCATTAGTAGAAATGAAGAGACATTTCATTAAAAAATGTATATTGGTTTGATATTATTCAAATCCACTTGTTTATGACAAAAATCAAGTCTTTAAGAATAGGACTGCTTGCCCTAGCTGGTTTGGCTCAGTGGCTAGAGCTTCAGCCTGAGGACTGAAGGGTCCCAGGTTCGATTCTGGTCAAGGCCACATGCCTGGGTTGCAGGCTCGATCCCCAATAGGGCGCGTGCAGAAGGCAGCTGATCAATGATTCTCTCTCATCATTGATGTTTCTCTCTCTCTCTCCCTTACTCTCTGAAATCAATAAAAATCTATTTTAAAAAAATAAAAGAATAAGATTGCTTTGCTATCAAAGCCAAGTAAGGTGTGTCATTCCTTGTCCCTGATGAAGTCTGAGCAGCTCAGTTGCTAAGCGACTTCGCTGGGTTCTTATCAAATAAAATCCACGGAGAAGCAACTATGCCCACCATGCATTTAGGCTATAAAGATGGAAAGCTGGGAGGACAGAGTGCTTCTGGGGTAGGAGACAGTGAGGATCAGCAGCTGGGAGACAGAGAAGACGTGGGAATGCCCAGTGACTGGAAGCACCAGAGGGTCTGGGATATGCAAATCTGCTGGGGGCTGGGTCAGGCCCTGCATTCTGAGAGGTCAGGTCTGGAGGGAGGGCAGGGGTGTGGTTCCGGGGATCCTCTTCCTGCGAGGCTCCTTCTCCTCCCTTTAACCCTCTAACCTGTCCATTTGGATGAAGGGGGTGGGAAGCAGGTATGCAATGCCTGGGCAGACACCCCTTAGTCCCAGATCCCCCCAGGGCAGGGGGGGAGTGATTGTATTGGTTTATTTGATTCTTCTTACACGTTGAAGGGGGTGGCTGGGGAATGTCTGCCAGACATGGTTTCCTTCTGCTTGCTTGCCAGAGCTGCCCTGTGTGATGCCTTTTCCCTTCCTTCCCTGCTGCCCCGAGCTAAAGCGCATGAAATTGCCAGGGACGAAACTGGGGCCCCCGTTGCATTGTGTGGAGATTGCACTCCACAGGAACCTCCTGATCCAAGGAGGGTTGGGGTCATTCACTGCGGGAAAGGCTCAATTTAAAGGAAGCCACCGCTTAGGCGCCAGCTGAGCCTGTTTGGGGACGGTTTATCATCCCTTCTGGCTGTTTCCTTGGAAACCACAAACTCAAGATAGCAAAGCCAGGGGCCACCCCCAGGCCAGGCGGCCTCTGGGCTGGGTGGTGGGGTCTGCTTCCGCTGGGGGCACCCCGGACTGGGCTGCACAGAGGCTCTACTGGTGATGGCAGTCCCCGCCCACCTGCTCCCGCTGTGCATGCCTCCTGCTGAGCAGCAGTGATGTTATGGCATTCTGGCTAATTTGCATATTCCTCTATTATTATATAGGATGTATGTAGGAAAACATATAGATACAAACACAAATAAAATTCATAAATAGCACATGTTCAGTTTTCGACTGATAAGTGTATATAATAAGTTCAGTAGTCACTGCTTTTATAGGCAACTCAGTGTCCACATATTACATTTTTTATAAAAATATCATTATTCAACATTTCCCCACTTAATGGCACCAAAAATTAAAGTATATACATAAACTAGGGGCCCGGTGCACGAAATTCGTGCACTGGGTGTGTGTGTGTGGGGGGGGAGTATCCCTCAGCCCAGCCTGCCCCCTCTCACATACTGGGAGCCCTCAGGCGTTGACCCCCATCAGCCTCCAATCGCAGGATCGGCCCCTTGCCCAGGCCTGACGCCTCCGCCAGAGGTGTCAGGCTTGGACAGGGGACCCCCATTTCCCCCTGATCACTGGCTCTGGCCCCCGCCCAGGCCTGAGGCCTCTGGCTCAAGAATCATGCCTCGGCAGGGGACCCCCATCTCCCTCTGATTGCTTGCTCCAACCCCCGCCCAAGCCTGATGCCTCTGACCCAGGCTTCAGGCCTGGGCAAGGGGACCATCATATCCCCCCAATCCCCAGCTCCGCCCCCCGCCCAGGCCTGACGCCTCGGCCAGAGGAGTTGACCCTCATCACCCTCTGATCACCAATCACCGGATCGGCCCCTTGACCAGGCCTGAGGCCTCTGGCAGAGGTGTCAGGCCTGGGCAGGGGACCCCCAGCTCCCCGTGGTTGCAGGCTCCGCCCCTGCCCAGGCCTAACGCCTCTGGCCTAGGCGTCCGGCCCGGGCAGCGGGGACCCACAGCTGCAGCGGCCCCACGATCGTGGGCTTCACTTTAGGCCCAGGCAAGGGACCCCTAGCTCCCGGGACTGCCAGCTTCGACCGTGCCCAGCTCCCATCGCTGGCTCCACCCCTACTTCCTGCTATCACTGGCCAGGGCGGCAAAGGCACCTGATTCTCCGATCATGGCTGGGGGGCAGGGCAAAGGCGGCCCTGGGGCCGCCTTTGCCCTGCCCCCCAGCTCTTAGCTCCCCCCTGGGTTTCCGATCACTGTCAGTGGCAGGGGGCTTCTTCCTGCTTTCCCTTTCGCCTCCCTGCATTGTGCCTACCTATGCAAATTAACCACCATCTTGTTGGCAGTTAACTGCCAATCTTAGTTGGCAGTTAATTTGCATATAGCCCTGATTAGCCAATGAAAAGGGTATCGTCGTACGCCAATTACCATTTTTCTCTTTTATTAGATAGGATATCTGTGCCCAGATATTCTTTTTTATTCTTTCTCTTTTATTTAAAAAAGATTCTCTTTATTTTATTTTTTATTTAAAAAAGATTCTCTTTATTTTATTTTTTCCATCACCATTTATTCCCTATATGACCTTTTTCATCTCCATCCATCCCACTCCCCCCGTAATCACCATATTGTTGTACATGTATGTCCATATGCCCATGAGTTCTCTCTCTCTTTTTTTAAGCTGAAGGCTAATTAATATGCTTGACATTGTTCTTCTAAAATTGAGTGGCCAATTATTTGGCTATTCCTTAAGACATGGTACAGTGGGTATAATCTTGGTAAAATTTAAATAATCAACTAGTTTATAAACTAAACAATAATGCATATCTAAGAAATTCACACTTGACTGACACATACATTACAAAAACATCTCAAATTTCAATACTAACAGTTACAGATTCTATAAAAGACATGATTATACCTTTAATAATTAATGCTTTTTACTTAGGGTTAAAGTATGCTACGTATTAACTTCCCTCTTTTGGTACCTTAATTAAAATGAAACCTTTCTGCTTCGCATGAATTTGTACCCTCTTCCATGTTCCACCAGGAAAAGCTCATTTCTCAAGCGTCTATATAATGTTAGGAGACAACTACTAACTAGTACTATTAACCACCTATCTGTAATTAAACCATTTATCTATAAATAGTTGATTTTCAACTAGTTTTTAATAAGTTTGTGTATGATTATCCATTTTTACAGATGGAAAAGCTAGGGTTCAATGTTTGATTACATAAAGACACTCATGATTAGTGCTCAGCTATGTACACTATGCTGCCTCCTTAAACAGAGTCCCCTCTAGCCTACCCTTCTTCCTCTCTTTACACACTAGAAACTAGATAGTAAAGTTGGCCAGACTGTGGTTTGGTAACAAAACATTCTTCCACTGAGTTTTGAGCATATCTTGTAGTGTTATTTAAATAATGTTTATCTGTCTATCCATCTGGAAAGATTCCAGATATTTAAAGCTTCCTGCACAACTCTCAGAAGATAGCTAAAGAAGCATTTATTATTGGCTCTTCCTTTATAATTTGAGAAAAGAAAAAACCTCAAAGAGCAGTCTATATGCAAGTTTGTCGGCCTATTATAATTCTTACCTTACCATTTGTAGGAAGACTGAAAAAAATCAAAGTCTCTGAGAGTATAAGATTAGCTTCTATATACTAGGAAAATCTCAAGTTATGTAAAATATCTGATTTTAAAAGTCCTATACCCCCAAGTAGGATAAATCTACTGAATCAGTAACAGATGCTGATCTATGGTTCAGAATTCTAATATGCTAATAAATCACTAAATCTATTATGGCATGATATATAATATAACCTTTAAGGTTCACAACTTACAATGTTTGTTTCTGAATAGTAACTTTCACAAACATAGATAAAATGATTGTGACTAAGTAGTTCAAAATTAACCTTCCTCTTAAGTAAACTCAAGAAAAATGAAGAAAGAAGAACTAAAATATTAAAGAAAAAGACGGGAATTGAACCCAATATAGGATGGGGCAAAAGTAGGCTTACAGTTGTTCATATAGAAAATATAATAATCCTATATAATAAAAGCCTAATATGCTAAGTGTCCAGTAGTCCGGTCGGCCATTCAACCAATCAAAGCATAATATGCTAATGATATGCTAAGACTGCTCAACTGCTCGCTATGATGTGCAATGACTACCAGGGGGCAGACAGTCAACTGGTTGACCAGTAGCTATGACATGCACTGACCACTAGGGGGCAGATGCTCCAACCAGTAGGTTAGCTTGCTGCTGGGGTCCGGCTGATCAGGACTGAGTGAGACAGGCCGGACATGCCCTGGAGTCCTCCCGCGATCCCTCCCCAGCCCCAATCGTGCACTAGTGGGGTCTCTCAGCCTGGCCTGCACTCTCTTGCATTCCAGGATCCCTTGGGGGATGTGAGAGAGCCAGTTTCAGCCCGACGGTGGAATGACCAGTCACTATGATGACACTCAATGCAGGAGTTGCCCCCTGGTGGTCAGTGCACTCCCACAGGGTTTGCCCTTTAACTTATGCTCATGGCTGGTGAGCACAGCAGTAGTGGCAGAAGCCTCTCCTGCCTCTGCTGCAGCGCTAAGGATATCCAACTGACGGCTTAGGTCCGCTCCACAGGCCGCTAGTCAAACATCCCCCGAGGGCTCCTAAACTGCGAGGGCGCAAGCCAGGCTGAGGGACCCCTCCCCCAAGGGCACGAGTTTCGTGCACCGGGCCTCTTGTTGATAAATAAATAACAATACAAGAATAAACTCTGTTTGCTTACTCACAACTGTAAATCTACTTTTGCTCCACCCTTTATATGACTAAGGTAAAAACAACTGCTTCATAAAGTGATTCTCTGATTTTAACTCAATTATCACCATAATACTTACTGTGTAAGTTATAGCTGCCAACATTCCAATCAAGGTCAGAGAACTAATGGAAAATGACAAGGCAGCTAAACCATCTGCAAAGGGAAAAAAACACTGTTAAAAAAGTAGATGTATATTATTTAAATGTTTATATTCAGCAAACCAATATAAAAATATAAAAAGTGGGTTTGTTACACATTCTGAAATAATAACATGTATTCCCTCATCCTCAAAGTACTAAACTCCAAGTGCAGAAAAGTGTTTTTAAATGTCTTTTCACAAACTGATTTGTAAACAATCTTTCAGACTAAGATTTCCTTTCCTTCACTGCTTAAAATTAAAGAGGAAGAGCACTAATTTTGGAGCCTAACACAAAATCTGCAAAATATTAGATACTCAAAAGGTAGCAAAAAATTTTCTGGCCTTTCTCCATAGCAGACCTACACAGGAAAGCCACTGACCTTGACTCATCCCTCTCCCCTCAATCTTGATATTCCTAATTACTTTATTCTTAATCTTCCAATAATTTTTTAATATATATCCTAAAATTTTAAAGAGTTTATTTCACTTTTTAGCTTTAAAAGAGCTAACTTGCCCATCTGGAAACGGGGGGAAAAGCAAACAATCAGAAAAAAGAAAAACGTAATACCAAAATAGAAAAGCTATGTTAACAAGTTAGATTTTGGAAATTATTTAAACAAAAACCTCAAATGAGTGATGATATACCAGATTATGCAACGAAATACTGTGCAAATTTGAATATTCTTAAATGGGAGCAATGCTAATTTTTAAAATATTATCTAATTTAAAGGCAGGCCCTGTGGAACTAAATATAATTGTGATTAATTTAATGAATCAATATTAACCTTTTCATAAATAAAATTAGAATAATATCTTCTTAAAACCTGCATCTAAGTTTTTATATAACACTTGAAGAGAGCACATTAACAAATTCACAAACCATGCAAGGTAAATTTTTAATCCTTAATTTTTTAAACTATAAATATTTTACCATTTTATCAAATCAAAGACACTGATGCTGTTGTTTTCTTGACCTTCCTAGGAGTATCAACAGGGTGTTCATACAACTAGGAAAGGTCTGGCATTTGGTGGATAGCAATTTTAAGATACCATCATATAAAATACATCCCCAAATCAAAGATATAAAAGTGTAAAAAACTATGCATCTTTGAATTGGTAAAATGGAGTATTATGCTAACATATTCAGCAAATCAAAAAAGTTAATATTATTAATAGTGGTAAGCAAAATGTACTCTAGGTATGGTATTAAGATTTGAGATTTTGAAAAATAATGTTAAGACTAAAGAGAATGAGATTACAGAAATTATCATTATGCTACCTATATAATCAGTGATTCAAGTTATACTAATACTCAAAAACTAGCATAACTTATAGAAAGATATTTAAGGCATATGAGTAGTTATTTAAGAAGGCAGAAAAGTAGTTATTCAAGAGACCTGAAAGAGTTAATTGCAAAAAAGGAAGCAATTTATTTCTCAGCAATAGGATCAGGTGCATAAATCCTGACAATTCAGTATCAGAGGATGCTAGACCTGCTATTCTTATTCTTACTGGTATCAGCAAGATATTAATGGACCACAATTTAGAAGATGAAATCTTAAGTGGAAAGCAAGAAAATTAAGAAGTTGTACAGCAAAGATTCCAAGACTTAATTTAATCATTCTTTAATACTGTATCTGGCTAAAGAGAAAGAACTACTGATTAAAGGAAGTACAGTACCTATTAAAAGAACACAAAAGCAGCCCTGGCTGGGTGGCTCAGTTGGTTGGAGCGTCATCCTGTACACCAAAAAGGTTGCAGGTTTGACTGCTAGTCAGGGCACATACCTGGGTTGAAAGTTCAGTCCCTGGCCAAAGTGAGTATGACAGGCAACCAATCGATGTTTCTCTCGTTCTCTCCCTTCCTTTCTCTCTCAAATTGATAAACATATCCTCACATGAGGATAAAAAAAAAAAATTTAAAATAAAATAGCAATGAAAATGCTCAGCATGTTACAAAATAAATTTCTAGCTTTTTTTGAAAATAAGTTACTATGTGCAAAAGCACATAAAATTCTGGGTAATAAGTAAACATTCTTATTTGAGATCAGTTTCTAATGCCAACTGTATTTTTCAATGAATAACAACTTTCTTAACCTAACCTCCTGAACCTATTTTGTTTTCCTCTAAAAACCTAGGTCATGCTGACTAAATTAAAGAAAGCTTCTAGAAAAACAATTCTAAAACATTTTGATGAGGTAAATTCGTAATATTATTTTACTCACAGGAAATTCCTTCACTTTATATTCTGCAATTTATAAAAGACTACTTAATCATGATCAAACAGCAATATAGGGTTCTTATAGAAATTATAATACCTTCACATAGAAATTATAATACCTTCACTGCTAAAATACTTTGAAGATCATATTTTCTCTTCAACGAAGTAATTTTATGAAGAGACTAGACACATAAGAGTTACGTGATTAAAATAAGTCTTAACAACACAAACCTCCTAATTTATCTAGCATACCTCTACTGCAAGTTTAAAATTCTTAATAATGCAAAAACTGGCTTTTCAAAAAAGTCCCAACAGTCATGAAATACGAAATATTACGATTGTGTGTTTTTTTAAGAAAAAGAATACTTACGACTACTTCCAAGTTCTTCAAACAAGAACTTCACTTTTTCCCACTCCGTAGAATTTTTGTTATTGGGAACATTCAATGGAACAAAAGCACTACAAAGGAGAAAAGAGTTGTTTAATGGTGTTAAATTTAAAAGATTAAATAAAAAGAAATAGTCCGAAACTAAACTAAATTTTTAGTAATTTTTTAAAACAGAGATCAACTTTCACCAAAAAAAGAATTAGCAAATCAAATCTGCACCATGTACAGAGGGTGTGAGAAGTTTCTTACCTATGTGTTTACTATATCACAAATTTGTTTTAATAGTTTTATCACTGCATTCAGGGTAGTTTCTTTTGTAATTCTATTTACTTTATTTTCTTCATTCAAAAATATTTGGAGGAGCCATAAACTAAAGATGTTCAAAAAGGTCCATAGCATAAAAAAGGTTAAGAATCTCTGTGTTAAATCAGGAAAATAGAATATAAATGTATTTGATGATTTCAATATATTTATATGCATAGAAAACAACAGAAAGGAAATATACCAGGATAAACAGTAAATATCTCCTTGTGGGATTAGGGATGATGTCTTTTAAGATAGTAGTATGATTTGTTATTGAAACAAAAAGTTAATGTGTAGGGGAAATGAACAAAGGAGCAAATAATAAAGCAAATATTAACTAGAACAATGATCATAATTCTATATTTTCTTGCAAAGCAACAGTCAAGAATTTTATGGGCCTAAGAAAGGAAGATACTCAAAGTAGAAACCATTTTGCATCTTTTTTTTTTATCCTCACCTGAGGATATGTTTAATTGATTTTAGAGAGAGAGGAAGGGAGAGGGGGAGAGAGAGAGAGAAACATCAGTGCACAGAAAGACTCCAACCAACTGAGCTACACAGGCCAGAGCTGATCTTTACTTTCTTCTTAGTATTTTTCTTTATCTTACAAGATTCTACCAATATACATAATGAAAGTAAATAAAACAGATATCTATAATAATAAAAGCATAATATGCTAATTAGACCGGACGTCCAAAGTCGGGACTATGAGAGAAGCCCAGGTCCTGGGTGCCGTAGGGAAGCTGGTGCTGGCAGCCAGGGGAAGGCCTACTCTTGCATGAATTTCGTGCATCAATCCTCTAGTGTTTTCATAATAGCATCCCAAAAAAATTCTGAGCACCAAGGCTCAGGTGAGCTTCGCGGGTTGGCAATGCTAAGTCTTGTCACAGGTCGATGCCAGAAAGGTAGTATGTCCTGAGGACAACAAAAGCATCACATTTGGAAGCCTCTCAGACTCTGTCCCATGTATTTCTCCTTTTAATTGATTTTGGCCTGTATTCTTTACCTGTAATACATAGTAACCATAAATATAATTGCCTTCAGTGAACTATATGAGTCCTGCTAGAGAATTATCTAACCTGAGGGTGGTTTTATGAACCGCTCAAAATTGTAGTTGTTTAAGTATAAAGAGTGAGAGATGTGTTCCCTCAGACTTTTTAGTTTGGCTAACTCCAGGTATATTCCCAATTCCTTTTCCTCTCAGACCTATCAGAAAATCCTGCTGGGTCTCTCCCCAAATAATAAATCACTACTGCTACCATCATGTCTTGTCTAGATTATTGCAATAACCTCCTAACAGATCTCATGCTTTTACCCTTAACCCCATAAAGTCAAATCTCAGAATACTAACCAGAGATCCTTTTAAATGGCAGATCATGTTACTCAATGACAAAAACACCTCCAAAAGTTTCCCAACTCCCTCAGAACAAATGCCCAAGTCTTAACAACGGCCTACCATGCCCAACTAAATTTGGCAGCTGTAGTTACCTCTGACCCACCCTATCTTCAGCTACTCCAGCCTCCATTCACTCCATTCCAGCCACACTAGTTTGCTCACTTTGTTTTGAATATGGTAGACGCATTCCTGCCTGAGGGCTTGTCACTTACTCTGCTCTCTGACTGCAATGTTCTCTCCTCCTCCCATATAATTCATGGCTCCCTCTCTTCCTTCAAATGTCTTCTCAAATACTACACTCTTACTAAAATTTCACACACACAACACAACCTACTTTTAATTTTCTTTCTCTCCTCCCCTTGCCCCCTCCTAAAAGTATGCTCCACGAAGGAGGAGTTGTCTTTTCTGTTAACTGCAGTTTCCCCAACACCTTGTAGTGTCTGAAACATAAAAGGCACACAATAAATATTTGGAAAACAAGTGAACGGAACTGTCACTTCTTGTTATTAGTGTTTTTGCAAGGAGCTATCTCTTCACTTTTAATATACTGCTTCTAAATAAATAAATATCATCTAGAGAATCAGTTAAAACTTATTAATTATAATTGTTAAAACTGTAAACTCTGTGAGGACTAAAGGTGACTTTCCATAAAAAAAAACAGTAAATTTTAGAATAAACTTTAGAATAAAATTCCTTTTCTTTTGGACAGATATTCTGGTCTCTGTAAAGATTTGTGGTTTTACTGACGGTTCTCAGTCAGGCTGTAAATCAGGAGTTGGCAAACTACTGACTGCCTGTTTGCAAAAAAAAGTTTTATTGGCACTCAGTCACGTCCTTATGTTTATGTACTGTCCACAACTACTTTAAAGCTTAAAGAGGAGAGTTGAGTAGTTGAGTAGTGTGGGGGTGCTGTCCAGAGTACACCAGATGTTCAAGGCCAATTTGCCACACACATGTGCAAAAGCAAGGACACAGCAGTTTCCTGTATGCACTGCGCAGGTGTACCTTTCTATAACCCAAATATTGATATTGCTACTTGGCAAGAAGCCTCTTTTGCTTGAGCTTGCCACTGACCAGCCAGTTTTGGGCTGCTTTCTTCGTAATAAAGCATGTCCCATTTGTCTGGTGTTACCTGCGTGTTTTTCCAATTCCCTGCACCCAGAACGGTCAAGTCCCTGGCTGAGGAGCTTGCCCCCAACAAGTAGCCATGGAGATCAAATGGACTTCTAATCTAAAATAATACCTACCCTTTAAGAAAAGTTTGCTAATATCTGTTCTAGATAATTTCAGTTTACAGATAAGGGACCTCCACATTAACAAAGCAAATTCACAAAACTAGATTTAGCTTTCTTTAAAAAGCCAACTTTTAAAAATATACTCAATAGCTAAAATAAGCAGCGAAACCACTGAAAATGTCCTTTCAACAAGTACTATTTTCAAGACACATTAAGGCAGGCAAAGGGAACTGGGAATATGCCTACAGGACATCTGCATTCTAAGAACTCCTAGAACCATAAAAAATTAGTGACAAGTTTTATTCCCATCACAAGTTGTATTCAATACATGAAATTTCATTTACTGAAATTTCTGAGACCAAATTTTAAATAGAAACTTTAAAAAATTTATTAGTACCTATTATTTTCTAGCATAAAAAAAAGGTCCAAGACTTATTTTAACAAGAATAAATGTCTTCCATTGAAAAGGACGAATGTTTTCCAAAAAGGAAATTTTAAATGTGTAAAACTTTATTAATATGAATATAAAATTAAAGAAGTCATTGCCAAAGATTAATTCAACAACTTAAAGACTGATTATGTCGAATCCACCCTGGCCAGCATTCTCAGTAGTTAGAGTATCAGCTTGCACACCAGAAGGTGGTGGGTTTGATTCCCAGTCGAGGGAACATATCTGGGGTGTAGGTCTAATCCCCACCCCCGGGTCGGGGTGCCTATGGGAGGCAATCAATTGATGTGTCTGTCACACCAATGTTTCTCTCTCTCCCTCCTCTCTCTCTCTCCCCCTCCCTTTCACTCTCTCTAAAATCAATGGAAAAATTCTCCTCACTCCTTGGGTGAAGTTTAAAAAAATATCTAGAAAGATGCACAGACAAGAATTTTCATCAAAGTGTTTAGAAGAATGGGAAACCTGCAAATATCATAAATGTCCAAGTAGTTACCACTAGAAGATCAGATAAACTATTATATTTTAAGGAAATGCAATAAGGACAAAATTAATGGATCTACATTATTATTCTGAAGAGGTGTCTACAATATTTCAGCAAGTAGATTATCAAGAATTACATAAAATATCAACACAATTGTGTAAAATTACAACATGGAGTATATGTGAGGGAGGAGCGCTATGCATGTATTTGAGCACATACAAAATGTCTAGATAAAACAACATTATAAAACAGGTTAATTGTGGTTACTACTTGGTGGTGATATGAAAGGTGTTCGTTATTTTTACATTTTGTTTTTTCTTTTGTTATTATTAAACCTAGAGGCCTGGTACACAAAATTCATGCATTGGGGGGGGGGGGGGGGGCTCAGCCTGGCCTACGCCCTCTCGCAGTCCAGGAGTCCTCAGAGGATGTTCGACTGACGGCTTCGGCCCGCTCCCCGGGCCTAAGCCATCAGTCGGACATCCTTAGTGCTGCCACAGAGGCAGGAGAGGCTCCCACCACCACCACTGTGCTCTCCAGCCATGAGCCTGGCTTCTGGCTGAGCAGCATACCCCCTGTGGGAGCTGACTGACCACCAGTGAGTAGCTCCTGCATTGAGCCTCTGCCCCCTGGTGGCCAGTGCATGTCATAGCGACCGGTTGTACTGTCATTCAGTCAATTTGCATATTAGCCTTTTATTATATAGGACTAGAGGCCCAGTGCACGAAATTCTTGCACAGGGGTGTGTGTCCCTCAACCCAGCCTGCACCCTCTCCAATCTGGGACACCCCTCTCACAATTCAGGACCGCTGCCTCCCAACCGCTCACTTGCCTGCCTGCCTGATTGCCCCTAACTGCTTCTGCCTGCCAGCCTGATCACCCCCTAACCACTCCCCTTCCAGCCTGACCGATGCCTAACTGCTCCCCTTCTGGCCTGATTGCCCCTAACTGCCCTCCCTTGCCAGCCTGGTCGCCCCCAACTGCCTTCCCTTACAGGCCTGGTCCCCCCAACTGTCCTCCCCTGCAGGCCTGATGGCCCACAACTGCCCTCCCTGCTGGCCATCTTGTGGTGGCCATCTTGTGTCCACATGGGGGCGGGCATCTTTGACCACATCTTGTGTGTTGGAGTGATGGTAAATTTGCACATGACCTCTTTACTAGATAGGATGATGCTATTTTCATTCTCAAGGGAAAATAATTAATACTTACCCAATTAAAAGAAGAAGTGCACAAATGACAGCAAATCCCAACGTATACTTAAGTGCCGTTTTAATTTGCTAGATGTCAAGGGAGGAAAAGTATACCATTTAGTAAGGTCTTTAAAATATAATAGTCTTACTATAATATAACATTTACATCAAATGTGCATTTATATTCAACTGTGTAAGCTTTTCCTTGTTAAAAAGTCTTAAAATTTAAGGAAAACCAATTTATATAACACATCTTAAGCATCTTTGCTAACTACATTAGCTTTTAAAATCTTTTAAAAGCATGTCTGAGCTGACGTGGCTCAGTGGTTGAGCACTGACCTATGAATTAGGAGGTCACTGTTTGATTTCCAGTCAGGGCACATGCTTGGGTTGCAAGCCCAACCTCCAATAGGGGGCATGTAGGAGGGAGCATATCAATGATTCTCTCTCATCATTGATGTTTCTATGTCTCTCTCTCTCTCTCTCTCTCTCTCTCTCTCTCTCTCCCTTCCTCTCTGAAATCAGTAAAAAAATATTAAATAAATAAAAGCTTGTGAAAAGCATAATTAATTCTCCAATGGGCATCTTTAGTAAAATTATTAGAATATTTAATAAAATATTCTCCCAAACAGGGAGCAATAAGAATCTACAATGCCCCCACCCCAATTCACCAAAATGAATTGTACTAGTAATTACAATAAATATTTAACATATATGCATGTATATATACATGCATGTATATATTATATATAAAGCATGTAATATTAGTATAAAATATAAAAAAATATATAAACATAAAACATATATCATACCAGAACTGTTCTAACCACTTAAACTCATTTCATTCTCACAATAACCCTGAGATAGATATTCTCATTCCTACTTTAGAGATAAAGAAGCTGAGGCCCAGAAAGGTTAATTTGCCGTAAGTCATATAGGTGGTAAGTGATGAAACAAGAACCTGAAACCAGGAACTCAGCTCTTTAAAGTCTGTTTTACTTGGTGCCCACAATATCATCCAAATATAAAGAAAAACACAAAGCTGAATAATTCTAAATATGGGAGAAAAGTTCATCTTAAAGAAAAAGTTAAATCAGTGAGAAAAAACTATTAGTCTCTCAGCCTACTGAAGTCTCTAAAAATGACCTTTTAAAAGTTAAATTCATGCTTCATATGATAAATTCTTGTTCTCAAAGGAGTTAAGATAGTCTTGAGGGGAAAAAATATATAAAGGAAGATCTTAAGATCAAGCAAAGGGCTGGAGAAGATGCACTTTAGAAAAGTGAATTGAGAAAGCTTATATCTCATTAATTTTTAACAATAAATTCGTATCCAGCCACTTTACCTTACATACATTGGGTTTTCAAATACAGAGTTATATAGTATCTGCAAATAATAATTTTGACTTTCTTTATAAATATTTAAACATCTTGTTTACTTCTAACAAATTACACTGATTACCACTCTGGGAATCATATAAAATATTGTTGATGTACTTACTTCCTGATCTTAATGCAAATGCTTTAAGGTTTTAATAACTATGATTAAGCATAATGCTGGCTTTGAGTCAATAATATATTTGTTTTTGTACTTAAATACAAAACATAAACACAGTATAAAACAAATTCCTGTAACTCAATAAAAAGACAAAAGACATTTATTCTTTTTATGATACTTTTCCCCCCTTAAATCAGAAATAAAATGTTCATTTTTGGCAAATACCTTTCCACATACAATTTCTTCTTTGACCTATTAAATAACTACATATTAATAGATGTGATTTAAAATCACCCATACAAACTAGAGATGAGTCCAACTCAGTTATAAATGTATTTTTAAGATACCCTTGCATTCAATTTGCTAATATTTAGTTAAGATGTTTATACCAATACTTAAGTGATACTGGTTTGCAGTTTTGGACGTGCATATGTGGCATATTTACCAGTGTTATCATGGATTAGTTAGAACAGTCTGCAAGTGTTCCTTTGTGCCCTGGAACAGGGGTAAGCAAACTACATCTTGTGGGCCACATGTAGCCCACCTCCTATTTTACTAGATTACATCATGCTCATTAAGTACCATCTCTGGCTACTTTCACACTACAACAGCAGAGTTTAGTAGTTCAGACAGAGTCTATATGGCCCTCAAAGCCTGAAATACTTACTACCTGGCCTTTTACAGAAAAGTATGTTGATCTCTACTCTAGAATAGTCACAAGTCACATGCAGCTATCAAGCACTTGAAATATGGCTCATTCAAACTGGAATTTTTTTCTAAGTGTAAAATGTACTCTAAATTTAAAATAGTGTGAAAAAAAGGGGGAGTGTGGAAGTGTAGGGGGAAGAGAGGAGATAGAGGGGTAAAAGGTGACAGGAAAAATTAAATTAAAAATTTGAAGAAAAAAATAAAATAGTGTGAAAAATATAATATCTCATTAATATGTTTTGACTATCTGAAATGATAATACTTAGAACATATGACATTAAATATAGTGTATCATTAAAATAATCTCAATTGTTCCTTTGTACTTGATTTAATATGGTTAGCTACTAGAAAATTTTAAACTTCACAGGTGGCTCACAATATACTTCTATTAGACAACAATGCTGTAGAATAAATTCAATCATGTCATTTTTTGAAAAAGGAAGAAATCATCACTCAGCCCCCCTACAATGAGACCACTAAAATAATGATACTTACTGTGCATTTACTAGTATCATCATCATCCTTTTCCTCATAGTAGAAGTAGACAAAAGGGATCCAGAGGAACACACAGAATAATATAACAGAATATAAGGCTGTGAGAAGAAATATAAACTGAGTTCTACTAAAACATATGAACTTAAAAACTAATATATATAGCATAACTCTATGTATATATGTAATATCCAAATCAGCCTTTTCTGATCCCTGTCCCAAGAAATTAATAACACTATTACATAACAAAACATAATTCAAGTAAACTATAGAGCAATTTTTAACAATAAAATCACAGTAATTCTGCCAACAACACTTGTGGCAGCTAACATCTGACTCTTATCAAGTCCTTAACAACACAGTGCTAAGAACTTCTTGTGAACCATCTATCTCATTTAAATGAACTTCAACTTTTATATTCCTTCCAACTTAAAATCAAGTACAGTTGACACAACTGTTACAGCTGCCAGTCACTCAAGTTAAAGAAACAGCTATAATCATATGACATTTTGATAAATAATTTCCCAAATCTAAATTTAAAATGTGCATTGCTATAAAACTGATCTTATACAAATCAAGATATAGAAAAGTTAAGAAGTACAACAGAACAGTAAAATTAGATTCAAAGTTAGCTAATATTACTATTTATCTGCTTTAAAGTAATGTTAGATTTGAAATACTTTCAACCAGTAGGAAATCAAATTATTTATTTTAATTCATATGGAACTTAAAATTTGAACAGCCAAACATAGAATATACTTAAAAATAAAAACCACACAAACAAGTTTTTGAGACTTATCAAGCCTACCTAAGAAATTTTCTTTTCAAATCTTATATAGATTTAAATTTTATCTGCATATACATAAGTTCATGGAAAATAATAACATAATTATTATAAAGCAAATACAGGATAATAATCATTAGATTCCTTTGTAAAAGAAAGCATTTGTTAGAAATATATACAGAAATCTCAATTACTTATTCTGAAGGGATATGAGTTATAGAATTTTTAAACATGATCTTGATACTTGCTAGCATTACCTCATTTATCTGGAGGCCACTTTTGAAACAGCCCCACTAAATGCAACATAGTTAAAATACTCAGAGCAAACAGTGCCCTAAATAACCAACAGAAACGTCAGAATTAATTTATACTGAGCAATCAGAAAATGACTGCCAGCATAATGAATTTTGGCACTACAAATATTTAGTGAAATGTATGCAGTCTTTAATGTTACGAAAAACCAATAAAGACAGTAAATCATTAATAAGGGCAATGAATACTGGTATTTCTACTACAGATAAGGGAGTAGTTAGTATTAACATTTCTATTATAAATCTAAGAGCCAATAGAAATAAACATGTATTCAAAAGCATAAACAAAATAAGTATTCTAAAAGCTTTAAAAAATTAACCATAAAAAAACAGGACTATAAGTCACCCTAAATACCATACTGCTATCATGATTAAAATAATAAATTTATATAGAATTGGAAAAACCCTGAATTAGCAGAGCAGAGTTTGTGAGCTGACTGCCACATGCCAAAAGCTTTGATAAAAAGATGCATTAAGGGGGAGGAACCAAGATGGCAGCATAGGTAAACACCTGAACTTGCTGTCACTTACAACCACATCAAAACTACAACTAAAAGACAAAACAGCTATCATCCAGAACTACGGAAAAGCTGGCTGAGTGGAAGTTCTACAACTAGAAGGAAAGCGCATTGAGACTGGGGAAGCAGCCAAAATGCGGAGACAAAGAAACATGTCACAAATGAAAGAAATGGAGGAAAGCAAACTACTGGATATAGAGTTCAAAACCACAGTTATAAGGTTACTCAAGAATCTTCTAGAAACCTCTGAGGAACTTAGTGAGACCTCTGAGGAACTTAGTGAGACCTTCAAGGATCTTAATGAGAATGCCAAAAAAAAATGGAAAAGGACCAGACAGAAATTAAGCATACACTATCTGAAATAAAGAATAATATACAGAAATTCAACAGTAGACTAGAGGATCCCAAGAATCAAGTCAAAGATTTGAAATACAAGGAAGCAAAAAACACCCAACTGGAAGAGCAAAAAGAAAAAAGAATCCAAAAATATGAAGATAGTGTTAGGAGCCTCTGGGACAACTTCAAACATACCAACATCTGAATTATGGGCGTGCCAGAAGAAGAGAGAGAGCAAGATACTGAAAACCTATTTGAAGAAATAATGATAGAAAACTTCCCCTACCCGGTGAAAGAAATAGACTTACAAGTCCAGGAAGTTCAGAGAACCCCAAACAAAAGAAATCCAAAGAGGACCACACCAAGACACATCATAATTAAAATTCCCAGGGCAAAAGACAAAGAGAGAATCTTAAAAGCAGCAAGAGAAAAACAGTTAGTTACCTACAAGGGCGTACCCATACGACTGTCAGCTGATTTCTCAACAGAAACTATGCAGGCCAGAAGGGAGTGGCAAGAAATATTCAAAATGATGAATAGCAAGAACCTACAACCAAGATTACTCTATCCAGCAAAGCTATCATTTAGAATTGAAGGTCAGATAAAGAGCTTCACAGACAAGAAAAAGCTAAAGGAGTTCATCACCACCAAACCAGGATTATATGAAATGCTGAAGGGTATTCTTTAAGAAGAGGAAGAAGAAGAAAAAGGTAAAGATAAAAATTATGAACAACAAAGTGACAACAAATACATATCTATCAACACGTGAATCTAAAAATCAAATGAATAAAAAATCTGATGAGCAGAATAAACTGGTGAATATAATAGAATCAGGTGCATAGAAAGGGATTGGATTGACAATTCTCAGGGTGAAGGGGGTGTGGGGGGGTGCGGGAAGAAATTGGACAAAAAATCTTACATCTATGGATGAGGACAGTGGTGGGGGTAAGGGCATGGGGTGGGGTGGGAACCGGGTGGAGGGGAGCTATGGGGGGAAAAAAGAGGAACATCTGTAATAATCTGAACAATAAAGATTTATTTTTTTTAAAAAGATGCATTACGGTTAGGATTCAAGGTCAGTATGTCACTTGTCTTTAGTATTTGGTGGCCTTGCCCTTTAGCCAGCCAGAGTGCCTAATGACTATTTCATAAATATTCCTAGTATTCCTGAACTTGTGGGATAAATGATCTTATAACTGCATAAGTTACTATCATATTCAATAAATATAACAAGGTATAAAATTCCTATCCTATATAATAAAATCCTAATATGCAAATTGACTGAATGACAGAATGACCAGGGGGCAGATGCTCAATGCAGAAGCTACCCCCTGGTGGTCAGTGTGCTCCCACAGGGGGAGCACCGCTCAGCTAGAAGCCAGGCTCATGGCTTGCCAGGCTCATGGCTTGCCAGGCTCATGGCTGATGAGCGCAGAGGCGATGACGGGAGCTTTTCCTGTCTCCGCTGCAGGCAGGCGGTAAGGAGCTAGGAGTCTGGACTACAAGAGCCCCGACTGCGAGAGGGATGTCTTGACTGCTGACTTTTCTTTTTCCTTGCTGTAGCCTTCTATAACTTATGAAAAATACCTGGTAATTAAACCCCAAGACTGTTAGCTCCTCTGATTCAAATAGCAGGACAAGATAAGCTACTCTCAAGGTTACATTCTTGCATACCCCTCCCCCTGCTGTTTTCAGAACTCAGGGGTAATTCCCACCAAGGAGTCTCTAGTTCAGTGATGGTGAACCTTTTGAGCTCGGCATGTCAGCATTTTGAAAAACCCTAACTTAACTCTGGTGCCGTGTCACATATAAAATTTTTTGATCTTTACAGCCATAGTAAAACAAAGACTTATATTTTTGATATTTATTTTATATATTTAAATGCCATTTAACAAAGAAAAATCAACCAAAAAAATGAGTTCGCGTGTCACCTCTGACACAGGTGTCATAGTTTTGCCATCACTGCTCTAGTTAGTAGAAAGTTCTCTTCCCCCATCTCCTTCAAAAAGGCCCCTTTTGAACTCTTCATAACTTTTAAGTACTTTTGTTTGGAAAAAATACTAATAAAACACCTCCCCAAAACATCTGCTTTGACTGTCTCCTGAAAAACATTTCAGTCCAAAATTCTCCCTTCCTTGTCACCCAGCATCCATTACTCTTTAAAAGGGACAGCACCACTTGTTTCTTGCTCCTGTACTGATTAGTAATGCACCAATCCTTTCCTCTCTTGGAAAGTAAAATAAACTCCCTCTTTCTCTACATCTACCTCTTCTCTCAGCTGTGAATTCTTTCACAGGGCTCTCATCAGCTAAAACCCTAACAAACAGAAGAATAGATAAGCAATCTGAGTGTGTATTCATACAAAAGACTATTATGCAACAATAAAAAAGAAGTTACAAATACATAAAATAAGGAAGAATCTTATAAAACTCTAATATGCAAATATACCAAACGGCAGAACAACCAAACAACCGGTCGCTATGATGTGTGCTGACCACCAGGAGGTGCACATGGAACATGGCAGGCATCAGCAACAGGTGGCAAAGCGTGAAACAGGGTGGGCATCAGCCACGGCGGGATGGTGGAGCAGGTGAGCGGGGGCACCAGACCAAGGCGGGGTGCCAGTGTCATCGAGGCGAGCCTCTGGCAGTTACTGAAAACTCTTTGCTCCCGCACACCACGATCCTGCCCAGCACTCGCACCTGCTGCCGGCACTGGAGCCACTGCTCGCACCTGCTGCTGGCGCCCAACGCCGGCCCCAATCACTCGGCACCATCAGTGGGTGTGAGTGGCAGCTGCCGGCCCTGATCACCCCTCAGGGCTTCTCCACCTCCCCCTGCTCCTGAGGGGTGATCGGGGAAGCAGCTGCCAATCGCACCTACTGATGGCTCCGGCCCCACTCACACCCACTGCTGGCGCTGGCCCCAATCACTCTGTGCTATCAGCGGTGCAAGCGGGACCGGCGCTGTCAGTGCATGGGAGCAGCGGCAGCAGAAGCAGGGCTGCTGGCAGAGAGGGGACCAGGGAGGGGCCGCGGCGGAAGGGGCTGGGCGGGGGCACGGAGGATGGGCTGAGACCTGGCCCTTTGCCCATTGCAGTCTCACAGCCCACAGGTCCTTTCACGGTGCACGAATTCATGCACTGGGCCCCTAGTACTAAATAAAACAAGACTAGACACCAGAGTACAATTTCTGTGACTGAACTTAAAGTTCTAAAACTGGCGAAATTAATCTGTCTGACAGAAGTCATAAAAGTGGTTGGATAGCTGCTGACTGTAAAGAGACATGAGAATCTATATATAAAAGGCTAAGCAACCTTCTGACCGTCTGACCAGCCGGTAGGTATGACACACACTGATCACCAGGGGGCAGATGCTCAATGCAGGAGCTGCCGAGTTGCGGTGACTTGGCAGCGGTGCTCCTCGGGTGATGCACCCCGGAACCAGAGAGGAGGGAGCTCGATCCCAGGGTGTATCACCCAAGAACTGCCCTCTCGCAATCTGGGACTCCTCGGGGGATGTCAGAGAGCTGGTTTTGGCCCGATACCTGCAGGCCAGGCCGAGGGACCCCACCTGTGGAGGGACCCCGCTTACTCCTCAGACACCCTTTGAACCGTGGCACCATCCCTGCCGGGGAGGTACCGCGGGAGGTTGGCTCCAGGGCATGTCTGGCCCCTCTCGCCCAGATTTCTAGAAATCGACACTGGAGGACATGGGGAACACACACTATTCTAAGAGACTGTATTATCCCCTCAGCAGTCTGTGACTCAAAATAGGTGTGGAACAACTGCTCTAAATCTTTGTTTCTCTGACACCACATTCTAAGCTATCTTCTGATTATCTGACTATTCTTCCTCAGTGTCCTTTTAAAGACTTCTGTCTTTAACCCTTTAACTGGTAAATATTATACTGTAAAGACAGTATTAAGTTAACATTTTTGCATGTTTCAGATCAGTTCTAATGTCAAGTTGGGCTTATATCTGTAAATGAAAAAAGTGTTGCTACCACTATCATGAAACATAGAAAGTGCTTCTTTTCAAGTTCTACTTCAAACTAATAGCTATTTTCAAAGGAAAATTATTCTTAACTCCAACAGTGATTACACTCTCATATCCTGAAATCTTTATAAAGTATGCTTACTTATAAATGTTTTTGTTAAAAGATTGCTACTAGCAAGTAAAAGATAAACAGATTATTTGGTTTAATAGTTCCTCTAACATCAAAGAAAACATATTAAGAAAAAAATTTTAAAACCTCATGTCCACTAGACATTGGCAAAAATTAAACTCATGGGGGCATTTGAGCTCTGGCTGCCAGCATAAGGGGTCAGTTTGGCTTAAATAAACTCTTATGAAAATTCTCTAAAAAAACCCCACAAATTAAACTCATAAAACAAGTTCTTTTTCAAAACAACTTTTCAAGAACTAGTATAAACAAGTGAACAGAGAGCCATGGACAAAGGCCATGAATAAAAACTGTGGCAAAGAATGCATGGTAATTCTTATGACTTTTTAAAATGTACACAAAACAAACAACCTACTTTTTAAGAACTGTTTATCATTAAATTATAACTCACATGAAAATTAACTTGGATAAATTAGGCTTTTGACTTTTTATACACTCTTTATTCCTCCCAACTACCACTGAAAACAGTGACAAAGAATAACTTAGTCATTATTGTGATAGTATAATTAATTATTACAAAGCTTTTAGAGGGTCAAAGTATAAAGATATTTTGGGAACTCTAAAAGCCTTCTAAAATTATCCTATTTATTCAGCTGAAGAAATATGGCATCAAGATTGCTAAAGGGCATATCCAATACCCATTTTCCTTTCAGTTGGCATTCCCCTTTTGGTCCTTCCCCCTTCTTCCTGCATCCTGCCTGAAATGGATATATGACAACTCCAGCCACCTTTTTGGATTCTTGGTGACCTTAAGATGGAAAGCATGTACTAAGGATAGAAAGCTGAGGAGAAATGAGCTTAGGATCCTCAGGATGCCATGATGCTGCCCTACCAGCCCTAGATAGCCCATCTCCAGACTTATTTTAAGTGAAACTGAAAAACCACTATACTATTTAAGCCACGTACTTCCAATTTGTTAATAGCAGTCAGGAATAATTCCTGAAATAGAATTTGGTACAAGAAGTGTGGGAACCCAAACACTCCTCCCGAGCTATCCTGAGCCCTTGGTAGTCCTGCCTGTGAGGAGTGTAATAGATCTCAATTTTTGCCACTAAACATGGTAATCCTGAGAAAGAATCAATCCCCTGGTTTCAAGATATACTCCTCTTTTTCTTTACTGTGTAGCAGCAACCCTACTTGCCTTAATAATCAGCATAAATCACTGTACTAGTGATTTATGGCAACTAGTACTGCCTGTTCATTCAGTGACAATAAGGAGACAAAAAATGGTCACATTCTTAATACACTAATAAAGTAGGTACTACGTGATTGCCATTTCACAGGTGGAGAAATCACAGAGAAGTTAAATGCCTTTAACTTCTCAAATTAAACACTAGGAAGTTGTAAACCTTAAATTCAAAATACATAGTAAAGACTTCAGGTACAACTTTTGAGCAATCAGCCAATAGAGTGAGGAGAAACTTAGATGCTCAAAAGGCCTGGCATAGAAATAAATATGCATACACTTTGCCACACACTCCTATTTTCACTGAAGAATTATTTAATAGAAAAAAGTAAGAACTTAAACACATAACAATCTGGGATTGTTTGAATAAGAGCATTCATACAATGGAAAACAATGCAGTAAAGTGAACAACCCAATTGATCATCAATATTAGAATGGATAAACAAACCATGGTATGTTTTAGTACAGTGAGATGTTATACAGCAATAAGAACTAACATAATACTTTCACCTGCAACCAACAAGAGGAATTTCAGATATAATGCTGAGCACTAAAGAGGTCAAACAGAAAACAACACAGACTATGTGATTCTATATGTTATCTATACAAGAATTAATAGTCCTAGAATTGGTGTCAAGAGGAGAAAGAGTGTCTAGGAGGAAGTGATAGGACAACTGCAGAAGAACTGAACACAACAGCCTGGAATAATTCCCACTTATGATTTGGGTCCTCGTCATTTCTATAACCCCTGCATTCAAGCAAAATCAAAATAAGAAGTTAGGAAAAAACATTAGTTAAAAGAAAAATTCACTTAAAAGCAATTAAAAGAAAGACAGTAAAAGAATTAAAACTAAAAATGTCGAGAAGGTTACAGAAAACATTAGAATAAAATAAATACATATAATAATTTACAATAAAAGGTAAGAATCTAAAGGTTAGAATAATTTTGAAACAAAAATAGAACTCAGAGCCTGGCCCGTGTGGCTCAGTGGTTAAATGCTGACCTATGAACCTGCAGGTCATAGTTGGTTCAGTGGTTGAGTGTCGACCCATGAACCAGGAGATCATGGTTCAATTCCAGGTAAGGGCACATACCCGGGTTGTGGGCTCCATTCCCAGTGGGGGGTGTGCAGGAGGCAGCTAGTTGATGATTCACTCATCATTGATGTTTCTATCTCTCTCTCCTCCCTTCCTCTTTCTGAAATCAATAAAAACATATTGAAAAAAAAAAAAAAAGTTCTCAAAAATGTAGTTTCCAGACCTTGGGATTAGCAGAGATCCTTTCAGGGTTTCACAACATGAAAATTATTTTCATAATAACATTAAGATGTTTGCCTTTCCACTAGCAGCTATTATATTCTCCACCATGAAGTATTTATTCACCAGCAGGATCACTTTTATTCAGGAAAAGTCCCTCTGAAGCAGTAATAATTCTATTAGATGTCCACCACTGAGTACACAACTCTTTAACTTTACGGGTGAAGAGAACTCCATAGAAAGCATACTTGTGAGAAGCCCTTGTGCAGTTTCAGTTGTGAATTACTAGTCTTTTTTTTTTCAAACACCATTTTTACTTGAAAAAAGAACTGACAGACAAGCAACAGTTATCCAGACTTGAATATTGGGCCAACTTTCTAAAAGATGAATAAAGTGAGCCTGTCACTTCAAAGAAAATAAGTGAGAGTACTTTTTGCCAATGCTAAACCTGAATTTCCAAGAGAAAATTAGAATTTTCGGAAAACTTGAATCCACCCATCTGGAGCCTGACATCTTTCCAATATATACACATTTTTTATAAGAACAGTGGGGATATTAATGAAATGCAAGAGTAAATCAGAATCTCTATGGATGTAATCTAGCACTAGTATTGTTTAAAAGGTCCCTAGATGATTTTTGAAATTGCCTTGGGGGTTCAGTGCTGCTAAGCATTCCCACAGGTAACATCCTCAGCACTACTGATTAAAACGTAGCTCATTTAATGACAAGCAGCTCCAGCTTAGGCAATAATATCCACTTGAGACTATGCCACTCACTGATAAGTTGAACTTTAACATCTCAAAATATCATCGAATTAAATTTTCCTGCTTTGATTCTATGGTCTTCAAGAAATCTTCTATTCAAATTTATTTCCTAGATCAGTGTCTCATCTATAGTATCCCAAGGTAGTTATCCCAAGTTCTACAGAGAATCAAACCCATCTACTGTTTATAAAGATTAACTTAGCTCCCATGCATTTAAGATGATACTTAGGGGCACACTATCCTTAGGAGGATTGAGAAAAACGCTCACTAAAATAATTTCCTATAGGCTTAATTCTCTCCATGAAACCAACTGAAAAGGCTGCATGAATTAACATTCCAGTTTAGAAGTGTTTATTAGAAGTCTTTGCAACCTTGACTAAGCCTCTAGGTTCAATAAGATATGCTTTATGAAGCTGAATGCACTGAGATAAAAACTGACTTATTTTGTCACGCGCTCTACAGCATAAATACACTTTAATGTCACACAGGAGACAGGTCCCTTCCCCCAAAATTGTTTTTGAAGATGCAATTTATGTCCTTCTGAAAGGGCAAGGGCTACACCCTCCATCTTGCCCCAGGGTAAGGGCTACGCCCTCCATCTTACCCAGGATCCTCCATTTTTGGGCAGCCATGTGCTCGGCAAGGAGCTTCTTCCCGGAAGCCCAAGCCTCTGTTATCCACACCCAGGATTTCTTTAAACTAACCAATGACAATCAAGGGAAGTGCGCGCCATAAATACGACCACATCCTGTGTAACAAGACACCGACTTGTGCCTGGCCAATCGGCAGGGCCCACAGTCCTTTCTCCTCCCCTTACTCCACCCCCCTATAAAACACCTCTTTGCACAGGGCTAGCTCTCTCTGCCGCTTGCCGCTGCGTCGGTGAGTGTGGTCGGGGAGCCGAGCTAGCTCGAATAAAGACTCTTTGCTTTTGCATCGGACTCGGCTGGCTCCCTGGTGGGCTTTTGGGGATCTTGAAATCTGGGCATAACACTTCCAATAAATTTGTATTAAAAAGGCAACATTTCATTTAACAAAGCACCTTTTCAAGTTTTAACAGGTCAATTTTAAATTTTATCATATATATTTAATGTATTCATCAGAAAAATAAATTCTATATTAAAATACAATACAAACATTTCTAAAATCTATACCAAAAGAATAGAATTTCATGGGACCTATAGATTTTAAATCAAGGGAAAAGGCAAGGGTTAGGGCCAAAGCAGTTAAATTAAACCCTTTGTACACCATAAGCGCCTATAGTTGCTTTAAAAAATCATTTTTCGTAAGAACTTTCAACTGAAAATATTCAAGAACAGCCGAATTGTGAGTAATATATTTATTTTTATAATATTCATGGCAAATTGATTTTTTAAATTAAATTCAAAATATCGTGGCATGTGGGGATGGTTTCTGTTTTGGATGTATAGCTGTTAGCTGGTTAAGATCCAATAAAATCTTTTATAGAAACTTCTGCGGATGTTTTTTCAGTATCCAATTTAGTGTCCTACTGTAATCTTATTCAACATCTTGATTTAGTGCTAAAAAAAAAAAAAAGCATCCCTTTCCTAACTCAGCACTTATACATTTTTATAAAAGCTCCAGTTGAGTCTTATGTTTATTAAAAGAAAAAAATTTGCAAACATTTAGGTGGCTATTATAAGCTTTTATAATCCAAAATTAGAGAAGGAAGAGGAAGGAACTGAGGGAGAAAAGGACCAATAACCATAATCCCCTGGATTAAACTGGCTCAGTAAAGTTGATGCTACAAATTCCCTACTATCACTCTACTAGTGTCAATATTTTTTTAAAATTGCTAGGAAACTGAGAACTTTTTAATCAAGAATGCAAGTGTGACACTGTTAGTGGTAACAGAGGAAGAGACCTGAGATTTAAAGTAATTTGAACCTCCACGAAGAAGTGCTGCAAGTGAACCGATAGCAAAGCAGGTAAAAGAAGTTCAGGATTATAAGAATGAATGCTACATTACTTATTCCTTCTGTCAAACAGTAATCTCAAATGTGATGTCAAAATAAAAGTTTATATGTAGGTTTATTCTATACTTTGGTTAGTAGCCCAGATATAGGAAATAAAACTGAAAGATACTTACTATAGTAACCATATAATACAGTGTCCTCAATCTGTCTGCTGACATTAGCATTAGCCCAGTCCTAGGACAAAAAGGAAACAGAAATATTAATGAAACATACATTTGTTTAACAGTTATAGTTAAGTTTTACCATGACAGAATATCACTCATAAATGTATCAACTCAAACAGGTATGGTCAGGACCTTCAAGAAGTGACAGACAAGTAAATGCTGAGACAGGAAGATAACATAGTTCTGGGGAAACACATAGAAACAGGAGGCGCCTAACTAAGACTGAAGTTCAGGGATAGTGTCCCAAAATAACGAAACTGAGACCTAAAGGAAGAGAGGTCATTCTCGGGGGTGGGGAGAGGCAATAGGGAAGACGGAAGAAAGGAACATACATGGAGAATTTGAAAAAAACTGCAAAAAGCTAAACAAAGATTCACCCGAGCTTTTGGAAAGGTAAAAGAAAGCAGGTAGAGCAGCGGTTCTCAACCTGTGGATCGCGACCCCTTTGGGGGTCGAACAACCCTTTCACAGGGGTCGCCTAAACCATCGGAAAACACATATATAATTACATATTGTTTTTGTGATTAATCACTATGCTTTATGTTCAATTTGTAACAATGAAATTGGGGGTCACCACAACATGAGGAACTGTATTAAAGGGTCACAGCATTAGGAAGGTTAAGAACCACTGAGGTAGAGTGAAGGAGAAGAACAGGTTTGAAGGACTAGTGAATTATGATCATGCTAAGTATTTTGTACTTTGTCCTAAGGGCATGGAAAAATAGTGATGAATTTTTATTTAAAGTGACAAATATGATTTGTATTTTAGAAAGCTATTTGAATATATATATTATATATACATATATATATATATATATATATATAGAGAGAGAGAGAGAGAGAGAGAGAGAGAGAGAGAGTAAGTATTATATACTAGAGGCCCGGTGCACGAAATTTGTGCACGGGTAGGGTCCTTAGGCCTGGCCAGTGATCAGGGCAGATCAGGGCCTTCCGGCTGCCGGCCAAGGCCTTCCTTCCCCAGCTACCGGCTGTTGGCTGGGACCTTCCTTCGTTCCACGCTGGCCCCTGGTGGTCAGCGCACATAATAGTGAGCGATCGAACTCCTGGTCTCCTGGTCAAACTCCCAAGGGGACACTTTTCATATTAGCCTTTTATATATATCTATGTATCTATATCTATATCTATATCTATATCTATATCTATATCTATATATAGATATTACCTAAAAGATGCCCTGGCCGAGGAGTTGAGTTGGTTCGCATGTCATCCCAATATACCAAGGTTGGGGTACAAACACAGTCAGGGCACATACAAGAGTCAACCAATGAATGCATAAATAAGTGGAACAAATCAATGTTTCTTTCTCTCTTTCTCTCTCTCTCTCTCTCTCTCTCTCTCTCTCTCTCTCTCTCTCTCTCTCTTCTCCCCTTCCTCTCTTTCTAAAATAAATTTTTAATTAAAAAATACCTAAAAGATAAATGGTGGTGGATGGAGACTTAACTTGGGGTGGTGAACAAAATATCACCTACACAATACAGTGTATAGTTGATGTGTTGTAGAATTGTGCACCTGAAACCTGTATAATTTTGTTAACGAATGTCACCCCAATAAATTTAATAAAAAGGAAAAAATACTTAAAATAGTCAATCTAAGCTCTTTTAAATTCATTCCACACAAGTTTTCTATAAATTAGTAATTTAACTTAGAAAATTCATTCAAATTAATATTTTTACACAAAAATATATATACATTAATGAATCAGAATTGAGTTATGATGGCAAGTCTTTTTATTGAATATCCTAAATTTTATGCACATGAAAACTTAAACCTGAAGAGTCTAAGCGACTGGTCATTGCTATTAAGTAGCAAGGCTCAAATTAGTAAATGTAGGTCAATTTTTTTCAATATACTTACAGAGGCCAAATCATTATCAATATCCCACTATAAGTACTCTTAATGAAGGGTATGCACATTTAATTCTCCAAAAATAATTTAGGTTTCTTCCTTTTCTTTTTCTTTGCTTTTTAATCTATAGACACCTCTAAAAATGAACATCTACAAAATGTAGGAAATCCAAATTTAGCCTCACAAATGGAAAACCTTGACACATGATGCACAATGAAAAATAATATTTTTCCAATAACAATTAAGACTATAAGAAAACTTAAGAAGGCCGAAAGACATATGAAAACATGCTCAAAGTCACTAATAATACGAGAGATGCAAATCAAAACGACAATGCGTTATCATCTCACACCTGTCAGAATGGCTATCATCAACAAACAACAAGTGTTGGAGAGGATGTGGAGAAACAGGAACCCTTCTGTACTGCTGGTGGGAATGCAGACTGGTGCAGCCACTGTGGAGAACAGTATGGAGCTACCTCAAAAAACTAAAAATGGAACTCCCATTTGACCCACTGATCCCACTACTAGGAATATATTCCAAGAAACCAGAAACACCAATCAGAAAGGATATATGAACCCCTATGTTCATAGCAGCACAATTCACCATAGCTAAGATTTGGAAACAGCCTAAGTGCCCATCAGCAGATGAGTGGATTAGAAAACTGTGGTACATATACACAATGGAATACTATGCTGCAGTAAAAAAAAAGGAACTCTTGCCTTTTGCAACAGCATGGATGGAACTGGAGAGCATTATGCTAAGTGAAATAAGCCAGTCAGAGAAAGATAAATACCACATGATCTCACTCATTTATGGATTACAGAGAACAACATAGACTGATGAAAAGGGACAGATCCAAAGACTGAGAAACAGCGATCAGGATATCAATCCCCAGAAGGAAAGTAGGGGAGGGCGGGGCTAAGGGGAAGAGATCAACCGAAGGACTTGTATACATGTATATAAGCCAAACCAATGGACATGGACAACAGGGGAATGGGATCATGAGTGTGTGGGGCAGGGGGGTGGGGGGAGTTTGGGGGTTAATGGGGGGGATGAGGACACATTTGTAATACCTTAACTAATAAAAAAAAAAAATGAAAATTAACATTAAAAAAAAAAGTATTCTACCAAAAGTGGCAGATTTTGTTATATATAAAAAACAATTTAAAAATTAATAAACCCAAAACTCATTATACACTTTAAAAAAAAAAAAAAAGAAAACTTAAGAATAGGTTAAATAAAAATTTATGTTAACTATATAATGAAAACCAACAATTAGACAATTAAAAAGATCTAAAGAAATGGAAAGTCACATGTTCTCACATGAAAATATTATAAATATTAAATCCCTCCTAATTAATCCATGAAACTATATATTGCCAATCAAAACACCAATTACTGGGGGGGGGGGGGGGGGGGCTTGACATGATGACTCTAAAAGTCATCTGAAAAACACAAGCAAGAGATGGGTAATTTTTTTGAATAACACCAACAATGAAGAATTTAAAGTTACTAAACTTTATTAAGAAAACATAAAAATCTATTATTATAGTAACCTTTCACTTCCCAAATGGCAAATTTAAAACATTAATTATATCCAATAGCGGCAAATGTGGAGGAAAAGCCATCTCCTAACAGTAATAGTAAGGAAGATAGTCTATAACCTAGATTCACATAAATCAGGACAGCTCTAAGTACATAGATATGATTTAAATGAGTAGTACTATCCAATGAATGACATGAAGATCTCTTACTGGGTTGCCTGGCAACAAGGTAGCCCAAATGGGGCCTCCCCTTCCCACACAGGAGGAGGAGCCGCACCCAATTTCAATTATGGGACAAAGGGGCCCAAAGTTTCTAGGGTTCAGCAACTGGAATGTCCTAGTGCCCCATGAGCAACTTGCATCTAGGCTCACACTTCTTGGAACCCAAGTCCAGACTGTCTATTTACCTGGAAAGCCACTCTTCTGCTTGCCCTACAAGAAGAGGCAGAGGCACCTCTGCTGAGATGTATGCACTTTGAGAAAGCTCGCCTCTTTACAGAATGTCAAGTATATAAGCACTTGTTTGCTTACTAATAATTATCCCCGTAAATTCCTGCCTGCACCAAGTAATGTTTATTGATTTTTCACCATGAGACCTTTACCCAACAATATTCAGAGTAACACTGTTTAAAATATTAAAAACAACAACTAAACTGAAGATAATCTACATGCCTGGTAAAATGTATTACTGTACATTCATAACATGGAATATCATATAGAGATTAAAAACAAATATAAATAAACTGGCATAGCTGGACATCCATGAAGTAATTTTGAGTATGGGGAAGCAGAACAAGTTGCAACCAACAGTTTAACAGTCTTTGTCTAAAAAAGTACTGAAAGAAATACTCATACAGAAAATGGAAAGTATAAGTAGTGCTCACCACATAGGAATGGAAAAGCACTGGGGAGAATTCTATGCAATGATTGGAAATTTTTTCAAGTATCTAAATGAATATGTACATAAACAAAAGCTTCAGCTCCTAACAGCTGTGTTTCTCTAGTGATTGTTTATACATCAAAACAGAAGTTTAAAAAGATTTCTGAAACTTGAAGACTTTTGAAACAGGATAATTACATCTATCCTTACACAAACTCCCTACCAATTTCCAAGACACCCCCATAAGGTATTAACATACCCACTGAGAATCTGTTAAAAGCTAAACTTTAAAATTGGGTAAGACCCCAACTTCAGAAAAATAAATAAATAAGTGTTAGAGAGACTGAAGGTAATTTAAAGCCAAAGATTCACTGCAATTTAGTATTTTTTGCTCTGCAATGCTCTTTTGTTTAACCAAATCTTGTGCCAAAAAGAAACTAAGTGTTACTGTTATTATTTTAAAGCTAAAACTATGTGTAAAATATACAAAATTACTCAAGAACTATTAGTGTATTTGGCTTTTATACACTGTCTTGCATCCAAGGTATCTAATGTGCTGTCCAAAGAACTTAGTTTATGAAACCTTCCTTCTTCCACATTTTGAGAACTACTATTCCCTTGATACATTTTATAAATCACCCCCTCCCAGAGTGGAGACCAAAGGAACTTCAGAGTAATTTAAGACCCAAAGGAATGTGAAACAATCAAGAACTAATACTAAATAGAAAATATTAAAGAAGAACATTTCAAAAGAAAGCAAAAGGGAATAAATATCATAGGAAAAAAAGATGTATGGGTCATATATATAAAATTCCCTTTCCCATTCTTCAGATGACATTTTGAAACACTTAGTCCAACCCAAAATGACATTTGAATCTCCTTAATTTTACCTGATAACCTTCACCTTAGACCAGTGTTCTCACTCAGAGGTGATTTTGTTCCCATGGAACATTTGGCAATGTCTGCAGACATGGGGTTGGGGGAAGTCAATATGCTGCTGGCATGTAGTGGGATCTACTAAACATCTATAATGCACAGAACAGTCCCACACAACAAAGAATTATCCAGTACAAAATGTCAGTGGTTGAAAAACACTAGCTTAGAGGTCTCTAAAATAATATAAAGCCAAAAGAACTTACTCAACTTACTACCAAATCTAACACCTAGATTGTACCTGTATTCAATAGTTAACTCTTCCTTCTGCTAGGTGCCCATACCATGTATAGCCAATATTTCACTGTTAGACACCACCCCCCTAAACTCCTTTACCTTCTCAAGGACACTGCACCTACAATAATAACCTCTCCACTCTCAAGAAGTTCTCCAACTCTACTGAATACCTAAGTACACAAACCCTACTAATTTCCATTAAACAACAAAGAGATCAATCCATACTCAACCACCACAAATAAAAACACCTCCCCTGACCTGACTCTACTCTCCTAAAGGACAAAACTCACCAAAAATTTGTCAGCATTCCCTATCGCTACCTTCTCACCTCCCTGTCCACATTTAGCCCACTCCAACATAACCCCAATGCCTCATTGAAATTACTTTTCATGCTCTTTGGTTACCGTTGACCAAAGCCAACAGTCACTTTTCTACCTCTCTCATTTCACTTCTCACCATTCAAAAAAGCTATCATTCTCTCCTCCTGAAACACATTCTTCTGATTATCATAGCCTCCCTCTTCTGATTTTCTTCCTAACTCTTAAGGTTACAGCCTTTCCCCTTCAGCTACTTCTACATAATGAGCACTCTAATCCAGCAATCTCCAACCAGTTGTCCATGGACCACTGGTGGTCTGTGAGGTCCGAAAGGTTGGTGACCACTACATGGTCCAATGCCTTCTCTGACTCCTCACTCTCCCCAATTACTAGTCAGTCCATAGCTCTAAATAACATCTATATGCTGATGATTTCCAAATACTTCACTCCAACCCAAAAGTCTCCCTGAAATATCAACTCTCTATTTGACACCACCACTTGAGTATATATAACAGGAACTTGAAGTTAACTTGCACTAAATACAACTCTTTTTTATACATTCATCTGCCCATATGCATGCACATGCCGTTTGTTCCTTCAGGCTTCCCTATTTCTTTAAGGTATACAAAAACCAGACATCAGTGCTTCCATTTTGTTTTTCCTTCACCCTCCGTAACTAACTCATTAGTAAATCCAAGCAGTTCTATTTCCAAAATATATACCAATTTTAATCATTTTCTCTACTAGCACCACTCAAATCCAATTCACCTTATCTTTTATCTTCATTAAATTCACCTTGCAGTTAGAAGAAAACCTAAACTCATTAACATGACTTAAAAGTGATAAGTAATCTGGTCCCCACCTTCTCTTAATCTCAGCTAGTACCAAGCACAAGCCCCAACACCACACTTCACCCAAAAGACCAAACTCATCCCCACCAAAAGCGTCTTTATCTATTGATCCGTTCTCCCTAAAGTCACTCCCTCTGGCTCTTTACCTGACTAGCTTCTCTCATTTAGGTCTCAAGTAACCTCAGCAGTCTGGCCTACCTACGTAATTTGGCCTTCCAATGCTCCTATCTAAATTGTCCACATCCATCTGTTATATTTCCTCATATGAAGTTAGCTTGTTTTGCTGTTTACTGTTGGTCTGGTTTTACACTAAGTAAGCTCCATGAGAGTAGCAGCCTCATTTGTTTGAATTGTTAATCGGCAGCACTCACATTTATCAGGTACATAGTACAAGCTTAATAAATATTAAGTGAATGAATATATGTAGATGTAATGAAAAGTACAAAGTTCTCAAGATACAATTACCACCATCTGAGAGTAGGATTGAGGCACTAGGAGAGAGTTCAATCCTGATACTTAATAATAGGCCATAACAAGATTAATCACTGGGGGAAGGGAATAAGATATATTTTAGCTATCAAAACATTAAATGGCCCTGGCTGGTGTAGCTCAGTTGATTGGGCATCATGTTGAGCACAGAAAAGTTGCTATTTGGATTCCAGGTCAGGGCACATGCCCGGGTTGTGGGTTCTATCCCTGGTGGGAATGTGTACAGGAGGCAATCGATCGATGTTTCTTTCTCTCTGTCTTTCCCTTCTTCTCTCTCTAAAATCAATAAAAACATATCTAAAAAAATAAAAAAACAATAAATATTTTGATACCATACTTAACTACTAATTTTAATTTTACACAACGTATAAAATAGTATAAAATAAAGAATATTTGTTGACATTATGTTGTAATGTACCCCGCGAATCACAGAAGGACGCCTCAAGAAGTCGAATTAGAGAGTCACATTTATTGCAATCCGGGACTATGAGGGGCCATTCCCCAAATCTCATAGTAATAAGATGGCTGCAAAACCAGACTTATATAGGCAAAGATCACAAAGGTATTGATTACATCCCAAGGTTTGGAATGAGGAACCTGGTTTGCAAAAAAAGCAGTTTACAGAAGCAGAAGCAGTATGTTATCTAAATTATAGTTTTGGGTCTCCAGATCACTGAATTGACAGAAACACATTATCTAGAGCCCTGGGGTCTGGAATGAGGAGCCTGGTCAGACTTAAGCATGTTATCTAAATTACAGTTTTTGGGTCTCTGGAACACTGAGTCAACAGGGACAAGTTAACTGGAGCCCTCTGACCTTGGGATAACTGTGCTGTCCTTGCCAGGTAAAGGAAAATGTGCTTTCTAAGACCAGTATGACCACAACCAATGGGATATTCACAGTACAATCAATAGGGTATTCAATCGAATGGGGTGATTTATATAATTCAGAAAATCAAAATAACTTTTCTATTATTTTAGCAAAAAAATAAGTACAGAAACCAAACAGCAGGGTTAAAGTTAAACTACAGTTTCTACCTGAGATGATTGCTACCATACTTCAATTACTATCAATTTTTTATTTCTTTGATTAATACACTTTGTGTAATACTATCCAAAGTTACTGGCCAACTACAAAAGACACTGTAATAGAATACTTACAGCTATTTTTTTTTTGAAAATTCAAGTTGAAAACATATTCCTCTCCTCTTCAAATAATAATTATACCAGGGATAATACTAAGATATAAATACAGCTAAAGATCCTAGTAAACAAAGAGCTCTGGAGCCAGTCTGCAGAGCTTCAAATCCTAGCTACAGCACTTAGGAGCTGTAGATAGGTTACATCACCTCTCCAATCCTCGTTTTCTTGCCCATAAAAACATGGACAATACTAGTTACCTCATACAGTTGTTTGGGAGATTAAAGGCAGTTAATGTATGTTAACCATTTAGGACAGACACATAACATAGTAAATATTCAACAGATATTAGTTCATACAGTATCTGGCACATACTAAGTGCTCAATTAAATACTTGCTAAATGAATACCTATAGAAAGTAACGGTAATTTTTACAAAAATCAAAATATATCTAAATCTAACCATAAAAACAGTTTCAAATTATTTAAGCCCAGTTGGCCAAATTCAGGAACTTATTTTGGAACCATGCATTATTGAGATAACTGAAATAATATTTTATTCAAATATTTAAGTACCTACATGTGTGTTAGACACTGGGCATATAACAATAAATAAGACCCAGTTCCTGCCCTATAGAAGCTTATACTAATAAGAAACTGAAAGTAATCTGAATAAAAAAGGAACTCAGAAATCTTCCATTTCAAAACCCTTCATTTAAAAATAGGAACAACTTCCTGCCGCACCCCTCCCTCCCCTCCCCCTGCAAAAAAAGAGAAAATTAAAGTCTTGAAAAGTTAACTGATTTGGCCAAAGATACATGCCAGACAGTTAAGAACCCAAGATTAGAACTCAGGTCTTATAATTCCCAGCCTAGTGGTCTTTTCACTATACCACACTGACTAAAAGTACTCAATAAATAAAGATTAAGATTCTGATCTGCCACTAACAAAAACCCTTCTAAATTATTTATTTAGTGCATTAATGCAAATCAAGTCAAATACACTTCAAGCTATGAGAGGCACAAAAATAAAACCTACTACAATTAATACATTTTCAGGTTAACAAGACATTCTTCAAATTTGGAGAATTGTCAAAATAATAGTCTTATGTCACTCAATAGTCTATTTCTAGTCTTCTACGTTAGTTGTCACATTCTCAGCGCCTATGCTGCATTTCGATTCTCATTTACTCCAGAGACAATAATATATACTGGACTAATAAACTTAAACACTTAATTGCCAAGAATCTGAAATAAAATCATATAGTATAATAATTACCTTAAATGTACCATTTTGATTTTTCATGTAGGAAACCAAAAATATATCCACTGGTAGAAGTGCTGATGTGATAAGTGCAATTGCCAGAGAAAAAATTGCTGTTATAGTGGAGACAACTTCGCTTTCCCGCTGACTTTGGTATTTACGAACATATATCCAACAGAATGCCAAAATAGCCTGAAATAGAACAAAAAGAAAATGTTTTGTTATTGCCCTATATATTCTCCAAAACTGATTTTAGCATGTGTTTGTTTCCAATTTATATGAAACTTTAATAATATGAAACTTTATATCAATATCAATTAAAAGTTCTTTTAGATGTGTAAAAAACTTAAGATTGATAATTTTCAAAGCCTATTTCATGGATGCAGTACAACCTCACTTAGGTGCAAAGACACACACAAAGTAAAAGTTAATGATGACAGTGCTCATTTGCCTATATCCTCACAGAACACAGTACAATAATTAATGGTTTCACACAATGTCATAGTTATAACTAGCTTTGAATACTTTTTCCCTATAGAACTCTCCAACCTAAAGGAGCTATAACTACATGTTCTATCCTACTGAAGCATCACAGAATATAACTTGAATTGAAATTAACTTCTGCCCCATTATGACAGTTTAGGAGTACCATTCAGCTAAAGACTAACTAACTGCCAAGAATCACTATGCAACTGACACATTATACTATAATTCAAATTTTAAAGAGCATTAAACCACAAAAAGTGCACAATGAAAATGGATACATGTGCATTGCAAGGAACTTTCCAGTGAAAAAAAGTACACTCAGAAAGGTACTGAGGCTGACATCTCTAATCAAGCAGGTACTCTTAGTAGTTAGCAATGTCTTTCTATTAATTAACAGAGTAGAGGAATTCAGTCTCCTGATTCTCTAACTTTAGGTTAACATCGGAATCACCTGGAATACTTATTAAAGCACAGGCTGCTGGGCCCCACTCCCAGAGTTTCAGACTCATGTGGTCTGAAGCCGGGCCAGAAAATCTGCATTTGTAGCAACTTCCCAGGTGAGGCTGTGCTGATCCACGGAATACATTTTGAGAACCTCTGCTCTACTCAATTATAGAAGATTAGTGTCCTGGTGCATGAATTCGTGCACATTGGAAGAAAATTAATTAGAAGAAATATTTTAATATTGCTATTCACCCTTTCTCTATAATAGAGGTGTCAGAGATGAAAGAAAATTAGTAAAATGTACATGAATATATAAATTGATAAATAAAAAATAACATGATATAACAATGAATATTTTCCATGAAATTTTTACTGTCAGAATCTTCATTCATCATTAATTTTTTTAAATATGCTGGGTATTCTGGAAAATTCATTATCATTTGGACAAACTTTCCCTTTGCTACAACATCGAGTAAATTTTCCATCAGATGGTTTTTCATCAGAGAAATTTAGGGATAGGCAAAATTGACATGTAACAGTCATTCCACCACAACTGTATTCGATAATTGCATCCTCAATTACCTCATTTTCACTATGAAGGCAGTTCCTACCAGTATTGATAGTACTTGTCGGTGACTGTTCTTCAGACATATTCTGTCAATAATTTCGGCTTCAGAATGTCAACAAAAACGTGATGTCATTACATGGCACCCACAGCCACCATCTGTGGACTGGGCTGGGCTGTGGGCTGCATTTGGCGCCATGGCAGCATTGGCTACAATTTGGTAAGCTGTTGCTCTGGTTTGGTGGTGGGGCCTGTGTCTCACTTGGGGGAAGCCGAGTGTTGCTTTGTCGGCGCCAGGTCCACAGTGCCATTTCTCTCTGTGCGTGTCATGGAAGCTCCTGAATTGAGCATCTGCCCCCTGGTGGTCAGTGTGCATCATAGCAACCAGTCGGACAGTGAGAAGGACACTTAGTATACTAGCCTTTTATGTATATACTAGAGGTCCGGTGCACAAAAATTTGTGCACTCGGGGAGGAGAGGAGGTCCCTCAGCCCGGCCTGTGCCCTCTTGCAGTCTGGGACCCCTCGGGACATAACGACCTGCTGGCTTAGGCTTGCTCCCGGGTGGCAGAGGGCAGGCCCAATCCCTAGGTGCAGCCCCTGGTCGGGCTCAGAGCAGGGCCAATTGGGGAGTTGGGGCGCCGCCCCTGTCATACAGAGAGCAGGGCGGATTGGGAGGTTGCGATGCCACCCCTAGTCACGCTCAGGGTAGGGCCGATTGGGGGTTGGGGCACGGCCCCCTGTCACACTCAAGGCAGGGTCGATAGGGAGATTGTGGCGCCACCCCCTGTCACGTACAGAGCAGGGCTGATCAGGGGGTTGGGGCATGGCCCCCTATCACGCATAGAGCAGGGCCCATCAGGGGGGTTGGGGCTCCGTACCCTGTCACACACAGAGGAGGGGCGATCAGTGGGTTGAGGAGCTCCCCACTGTCACGCACGGAGCAGGGCCCATCAGGGGGTTGGGGAGCTCCCCCCTGTCATGAACAGAGCAGGGCCCATCAGGGGGTTGGGGAGCTCCCCCTTGTCATGCACAGAGCAGGGCCAATCAGGGGGTTGAGGAGCTCCCCCCTGTCAGTCACAGAGCAGGGCTGATAGGGGAGTTGGGGCACCGCCCCCGTCACACACAGAGCAGGGCGGATCAGGGGATTGGGGTGCCGCCACTGTCACACTCAGGGCAGGGCCGAACGGGGGGTGGGCGTTGGGGCACCGCACCCTGTCACACACAGAGCCGCAGGGCGATCAGGGGGTTGGGGAGCTCCCCCCTGTCACGCACAGAGCAGGGCCAATCAGGGGGTTGAGGAGCTCCTCCCTGTCAGGAACAGAGCAGGGCGGATAGGGAGGTTGTGGCCACGGCCCCTGTCACACACAGAGCCGCAGGGTAATCAGGGGGTTTAGCTGCTGCCCCCTGTCACGCTGATCCCGGTGCTGGGAGGCCTCAAGGCTCCGCTGATCCCGGTGCTGGGAGGCATATTACCCTTTTACTATATAGGATAGAAGCCTGGTGCACGGGTGGGGGCCGGCTGGTTTGCCCTGAAGGGTGTCCTGGATCAGGGTGGGGGTCCCGCTTGGGTGCCTGGCCAGCCTGGGAGAGGGGATGATGGCTGTTTGCATCTGGTCACACCCCCTTCAGGGTGGGGGTCCCGCTTGGGTGCCTGGCCAGCCTGGGTGAGGGGATGATGGCTGTTTGCAGCTGGTCACACACCCTTTAGGGTGGGGGTCCCCACTGGGGTGCCTGGCCAGCCTGGGTGAGGGGCTGAGGGCCATTTTCAGGCTGGCGGGTGACTGAGGCTCCCAACCTGTCCTTTTTTCCTTTTTTTTTTTTATTCTGGGACAGCTTTAGCTCTGAGGCTCGGCTCCAGCTATGAGACCTCTGCTGCTGAAAGCAGGTTTCTGGCCTTTGTTTACCCTTCTGTATTTGAAACAATGTTGCGGTCCTGCTGGCTGAAGCCCGGGGTTTTGTTTAGCTTCTATATTTGTTACAATGTTGCTTAGAGTGCAGCTGAGAGACCGGCAAGACAGGCGGGGAAGCTTGGCTCCCTCCGTCACTGAAGCAAGCAAGCCTCCCAGTTCGTGTCAGCTGCCTGGCTGCCGGAAGCCATCTTGGCTGGCAGTTAATTTGCATATCTCCCTGATTAGCCAATGGGAAGGGTAGCGGTTGTAGGCTAATTACCATGTTTCTCTTTTATTAGATAGGACTAAAGGCTCAGTGCACAAAAATTTGTGCACTCGGGGGGGAGGGGGGCCCCTCAGCCCGGCCTGTGCCCTCTCACAGTCTGGGACCCCTCGGGAGATAACGACCTGCTGGCTTAGGCCTGCTCCCAGGTGGCAGAGGGCATGCCCAATCCCTAGGTGCAGCCCCTGGTCGGGATCAGAGCAGGGCCGATTAGGGAGTTGGGGCGCCCCCCCCGTCATGCACAGAGCAGGGCGGATTGGGAGGTTGCGATGCCACCCTCAGTCACGCTCAGGGTAGGGCCAATTGAGGTGTTTGGGCACAGCCCCCTGTCACACTCAAGGCAGGGTCGATGGGGAGGTTGCAGCGCCACCCCCTGTCACGCACAGAGCAGGGTCCATCACGGGGGTTGGGGCTCCGTACCCTGTCACGCACAGAGCAGGGCTGATCACGGGGTTAGGGCGCCTTCCCCTGTCACGAACAGAGCAGGGCGGATAGGGAGGTTGTGGCCCTGCCCCTGTCACACACAGAGCCGCAGGGCCATCAGGGGGTTTGGGCGCTGCCACCTGTCACGCTGATCCCGGTGCCGGGAGGCCTCGCGGCTCCGCTGATCCGGGTGCTGGGAGGCATATTACCCTTTTACTATATAGGATAGAGGCCTGGTGTATGGGTGGGGGCCACCTGGTTTGCCCTGAAGGATGTCCTGGATCAGGGTGGGGGTCCCCACTGGGGTGCCTGGCCAGCCTGGATGAGGGGATGATGGCTGTTTGCATCTGGTCTCACACACCCTTCAGGGTGGGAGTCCCCACTGGGGTGCCTGGCCAGCCTGGGTGAGGGGCTGAGGGTTGTTTTCAGGCTGGCGGGTGACAGAAGCTCCCAACTGCTCCTTTTTTTCTTTTTTTTTTATTCTGGGCCAGCTTTAGCTCTGGCTCCAGCTCTGAGGCCTCTGTTGCTGAAAGCAGGTATCTGGTTTGTTTGGGTTCTATAATCGAAACACTGTATCAACTCCAGCTTTGAGATCCCAGCTGGCTGAAAGCCGGTTTCTGGGGTTTTGTTTAACTTTTATATTTGTAACAATGTTTCAAACTGCAAGCTCAGAGGCCGGCAAGGCAGGCGGGGAACGTTGGTTTCCTCCGTCACTGAAGCAAGCAAGCCCCATGTTAGCTTCAAGCTGCCTGGCTGCCGGCCGCCATCTTGGCTGGCAGTTAATTTGCATATCGCCCTGATTAGCCAATGGGAAAGGTAGAGGACATACGGCTAATTACCATGTTTCTCTTTAATTAGATAGGACTAGGGGCCTGGTGCACAAAGATTCGTGCACGGGGGGTGGGTCCCTCAGCCCAACTTGCACCCTCTCCAATCTGGGAGCCATCAGGGGAGCCCTCTCCAATCCGGGAGTTTCTCTCTGTCTTTGCAATCGTATCAGCGAATTGTCTGAGACCCCAACCCAGTTTGGTTTGTTTCTCACAGAATCAGAGAGGCTGTTTTTTTTCTTGGCTTCATTGGTGGAGATTTCCTGGAAGTTTTAGGATATCTTCCCTTTAATTTTTCCTAGATACTCTGATTGTACTTATGTCTCTCACCTTTGCTTTCCCTCCATCCCCCACTGCAACAGTAACTTGCTCCAGGCTCACTTTGCTCTACTGTCTAGGACTGTGGTCAGCAAACTGCGGCTCGTGGGCCACATGCAGCTCTTTGACCCCTTCACTGTGGCTCTTCCACTAAATACCATGCGCGGGTACACACGTACTGTGATTGAAACTTCGTGGGCCATGCGCAGAAGTCAGTATTTTGTGGAAGAGCCGGTATTTTGTGGAAGAGCCACACTGAAGGGGCCAAAGAGCCACATGTGGCTCACAAGCCATGGTTTGCCGAGCTGCAGTTTGCCGACCACTGGTCTAAGAGATCCGTCTGCCACCAGAACTATGATTCCCAGCATTCCTGGTGCTCCCCGCACTCTTGGTTTTCCCTTCCTGCTCTGTCTCCGTCCCATGGCCTCCCACTCTGCCCAGTCCTTTAAGCCGTCAGCTCTCCCTCTCTGCTCTCTGTCTGGCAGCTTGGGGATCCAAGTTCCCCAAGCTGCTCCACTCTCTGCTGGCTCTCCTACTCTGCTCTCCACCCAGCGCCTGTTTATGCAAATTAACCTGCCATCTTTGTCGAGTTACTTTGTATACTCACTCCTGATTGGCTGGTGGGCATCGTGGAGGTACGGACAATTTACATGTTTCTTTTTTATTATATCGGAGGATATAGGATAGATGTCACGTAAAATAGTATCTTGGAGAAGTTCATAAAAGAAACTAACATATAATTTGCCAACTATTGTAAGTGCAGTCCCCAACCCCTCCCAAGAGACTCTGATTTAACTGGTCTGGGCTTTAGGATTTTTTAAAAACTCCCAAGTTTTTTTTAATGAGCAGTCATGGCTGAGAAACACGGCAGAGGTAGGAATGAGAACAGATGTTTGCTAAACTAATGAGCACACATACTGCCTGGGATCATGTTAAAATGCAGATTCTGATTCAGTGGGACTGGGGTCTTAAATTTTCATTTCTAACAAGTTCCCAGGTGCTGACCTAACTTTTGAGTAACAAGAGAGAGCGTGCTTTAAAGAAACAGAGACTGTCTTATATAGTAACTAGGGGCCCGGTGCACGAAATTCGTGCACTGGGTGTGTGTGGGGGGAGTGTCCCTCAGCCCAGCCTGCCCCCTCTCACATACTGGGAGCCCTCAGGCGTTGACCCCCATCACCCTCCGATCGCCTGATTGGCCCCTTGCCCAGGCCTGACGCCTCCGCCAGAGGTGTCAGGCTTGGACAGGGGACCCCCATCTCCCCCTGATCACTGGCTCTGGCCCCCACCCAGGCCTGAGGCCTCTGGCCCAGGAATCATGCCTGGGCAGGGGACCCCCATCTCCCTCTGATCGCTTGGTCCACCCCCCGCCCAAGCCTGACGCCTCTGACCCAGGCTTCAGGCCTGGGCAAGGGGACCATCATATCCCCCTAATCCCCGGCTCCGCCCGCCACCCAGGCCTGATGCCTCGGCCAGAGGAGTTGACCCTCATCACCCTCCGATCCCCAATCACCGGATCGGCCCCTTGACCAGGCCTGAGGCCTCTGGCCTAGGCGTCCGGCCCGGGCAGCGGGGACTCACAGCTGCAGCGGCCCCGCGATCGTGGGCTTCGCTTTAGGCCCAGGCAAGGGACCCCTAGCTCCTGGGACTGCCAGCTTCGACCGTGCCCAGCTCCCATCGCTGGCTCCACCCCTACTTCCTGCTATCACTGGCCAGGGCGGCAAAGGCACCTGATTCTCCGATCATGGCTGGGGGGCAGGGCAAAGGCGGCCCCAGGGCCACCTTTGCCCTGCCCCCCAGCTCTTAGCTCCCCCCTGGGTTTCCGATCACTGTCAGTGGCAGGGGGCTTCTTCCTGCTTTCCCTTTCGCCTCCCTGCATTGTGCCTACATATGCAAATTAACTGCCATCTTGTTGGCAGTTAATTTGCATATAGCCCTGATTAGCCAATGAAAAGGGTATCGTCGTACGCCAATTACCATTTTTCTCTTTTATTAGATAGGATGGGAAATTTGAAAGGTGGTGTAAGCCAAATTACTGAGGCTCTTGTTGAGACTAGATAGAAAGGTTTGATATAAATTATCAGCTTAGAGGAACGAGCTCTAACAATTCCTTATGTGGCAAACATTCTGCTTGCCCACAATTACAAAAGTTATCAATCCTAGTGTTCTTATTCTTTAGTAGATGACTGGCAACAGTGTGTTAAGTCCCCAGACCCCTGGTAGTCCCAAAACCCTTTCTGAGGATTTGCAATTTCAAAATTATTCTCATAACAATACTAAAATGTCATTTGCCTTTTCCACTATGTTGATATTTACACTCATAGTGTATAACTCATGGCGGGGAAAACTGCTGAAAAATTAAGCATGAGTCCAGACAATGGCACCAAACTGCAACCAAGGTGTGATGGCTGAATCCAGGAAAGGTGGATACCTGAATACCTAGGGGTTGGAAGCCAATTGGCAAGGAACATTATTTTTACTTGAAAGCACAACTTACTGGAGAACCAAGATGGCGGCATAGGTTAACGCCGGAGTTTGCTGCTTTGAACAACTACTTCAAAAGTGAAACTAAAACACGGAACGGACATCACCCAGAACCACAGGAACGCTGGCTGAGTGGAAGTCCTACAACTAGGAGGAAAGAGAAACGCATACGGACACTCAGAGGAGGCGCAGTGCTGAAGTCAAATTCTGAGGTGCGGAGCGGGCTGGCGGCGGAGGGCACGGTTGTTGTTTTCAATCGGGAGGGAGTCACAGACTCTGAGCTCCAGATCCAGGCGAGTCTTTAGGGACCCAGACTCAAACGGGAGAAGCGGACTGTCTGGCTTCGGTCAGAGCGAGTGCAGCTTTCTCTCCCAGCTTTGCAGCGGGTGCTGGGACTCAGAGAGGCAGAGCCCCTGGGGACAGGACTGAGAGCCGCCATAACTGCTCTCTCCGGCCCACCCTGTTGATCCTGTGCGACCCGCCCTGCCCACGCCCTGCACAGAGGCATTTGCCGGATAGCCTCAGGCAAAGGCTAGATTAGCACCTCCCTAGAGGACAGAAGTTCTCTCACTGCTGACACAGCTGATTCTCATAGCCACTTGGCCTGGAGGTCAAACCCTCCCTGGAATTAGCTACAACAATCAAGATTTATCTATAAGACTGCGAACAAAGACCACTAGGGGGTGCACCAAGGAAGCATAACAAAATGCGGAGACAAAGAAACAGGACAAAATTGTCAATGGAAGAAATAGAGTTCAGAACCACACTTTTAAGGTCTCTCAAGAACTGTTTAGAAGCTGCCGATAAACTTAATGAGATCTACACGAAAACTAATAAGACCCTCGATCTTATATTGGGGAACCAACTAGAAATTAAGCACACACAGACTGAAATAACGAATATTATACAGACGCCCGACAGCAGACCAGAGGAGCGCAAGAATCAAGTCAATGATTTGAAATGCGAGGAAGCAAAAAACATCCAACCGGAAAAGCAAAATGAAAAAAGAATCCAAAAATGCGAGGATAGTGTAAGGAGCCTCTGGGACAGCTTCAAGCGTACCAACATCAGAATTATAGGGGTGCCAGAAGATGAGAGAGAGCAAGATATTGAAAACCTATTTGAAGAAATAATGACAGAAAACTTCCCCCACCTGGTGAAAGAAATGGACTTACAGGTCCAAGAAGCGCGGAGAACCCCAAACAAAAGGAATCCAAAGAGGACCACACCAAGACACATCATCATTAAAATGCCAAGAGCAAAAGATAAAGAGAGAATCTTAAAAACAGCAAGAGAAAGAAACTCAGTTACCTACAAGGGAATACCCATACGACTGTCAGCTGATTTCTCAACAGAAACTTTGCAGGCCAGAAGGGAGTGGCAAGAAATATTCAAAGTGATGAATACCAAGAACCTACAACCAAGATTACTTTATCCAGCAAAGCTATCATTCAGAATTGAAGGTCAGATAAAGAGCTTCACAGATAAGGAAAAGCTAAAGGAGTTCATCACCACCAAACCAGGATTATATGAAATGCTGAAAGGTATCCTTTAAGAAGAGGAAGAGGAAGAAAAAGGTAAAGATACAAATTATGAACAACAAATATGCATCTATCAACAAGTGAATCTAAGAATCAAGTGAATAAATAATCTGATGAAAAGAATGAACTGTTGATTATAATAGAATCAGGGACATAGAAAGGGAATGGACTGACTATTCTTGGGGGGGAAAGGGGTGTGGGAGATGTGGGAAGAGACTGGACAAAAATCGTGCACCTATGGATGAGGACAATGGGTGGGGAGTGAGGGCGGAGGGTGGGGCGGGAACTGGGAGGAGGGGAGTTATGGGGGGGAAAAAAAGGGAACAAATGTAATAATCTGAACAATAAAGATTTAATTTAAAAAAAAAAAAGAAAGAAAGCACAACTTACTGACTATGGTTGTGCAGACTTGGATATTTGGCAGATTTTGTCAAAAAGAACAAAGGGGACCTATCACTTCAACAAAAACAACTGACCATATTTGTTGCCAATGGTCAAATTCAAGCTTTCAAATGAAAATTAGAATTTTGGAAAACTAGTATCCAAAACTGTGCTTGACTGTTTCACAATACTTACTTCTGGGTTTTCTTATGACAAGATCAGTGGTGATATTAATGAATGTAACATTTTTATATTATGTAATGAAATATATATCCACATTTGGGAGATCTGTATAACTCAGTGAACCAGTGTTTTCTAAATGACAAATGCATCATGTTATAAAACCATGCATGGTGAAAAGACCCATTCAAAGTACAACATGGCCCAATGGATGCTAATGAGACAGAATTAAAAGTTCATTGATAGGGTTTCAGATTCCTTATTGTAACTAACCTTAAAGAAGCTTCTACTACTGAGTTTTGGTGTGGTATTAAAGAACAATGTCCACAATTACCTAAAAAATACTCCTCTGCTTCCAACTACATATCACTAAAACTGGATTTTCTTCATATACTTCAACCAAAGTAACTTATCTCAAAAGGCTGAATGCAGAAGCAGACACGAGAATCTAGGTCTTTTCTAATCTAATAAGCCAGGAATTAAAGATTTGCAGAAAATTAAACAATGGCCCTTATTACTAATTTTTCTACGTCAACATCCAGTTTCAAATTCCTAATTCCCTTCTCATTTTATTTCGTTCCTACTTTAAGATCAACTTAAATGCCTTCCCACCTTCATCTATCCAAAGTCTACCTCAATTACACTTTCTTCCAATATTGTTCTCTATTCCCTGAAGTCCTAGTCTATAAAATCATACTTTGGTTTTCAGTACTTAAAATACCTGAGAATTTTTGTTTTCCTACCTATCTTCCGATTCTCTCAGAGGCCACAATTTCTTTTGTTTGCACCCTCCTACAATTGACAGCAAAGCTACTATGTGTGAAATGTTTATTCATTGATAACAGCCAAGATATTCCCACTAGACTTTGATACTCGTTAATTGCTTGTTTTTCTTTTAAACCTACTGAAAACGAGGGTCTGGAAAAGCCAGTGAACTCTCCAAGTACAGGACTGGCAGGGCTATGGAAACCACAGCCAAGCTTTAGGGTTTCCATTTTCTTCACCAAGACGGGTAAACCATGTTCCCGTGTGAACGCAGGATTATTTCCTGCCAAAGCAAAGGTTGCAAGAGAAACCTTTTTGTAAGTTTTCACATTTTTCTTTTTTTGGTAGGGTTTCTGGTAGAGTTGCGACATTTACCAGCAAGGCATACTACATAGGCTGTAGACACCGTGTGGCATCTAAGTAGTACAATTAAACGTCTTGATTTCCAGAAGGGAAGATAACAATTGTTTGGTTTGACTTTTGTTGTTTTCATAATGCAAAGTGGCTAAAATACCTGGGGACGGAAGCCAACAGCAGGGCTGAATGAAGACGATGAGTGTGAATGGGGCAGGGTGGGAAGGGTAGCTCAGATGGGTGGCAATACACACACCCTGATTCTGGCAGAAGAGAGCGTTACAGCTTGCCCCACACAGGTTTCCTTCTACACCTACCAACAGACTAGAAAGGAATGTGAAACCTTGAAGTCACAACGAATGAACGCTCAAGTCACCAGGGCAGAATCGCACAATGGGCTGGGAAGGTTGGAGACTCGATGGCCCCGAGGTAGGGACCTGGTGCAGAGAGCAGCAGACAGGCCCTGCTCTGAGTCCACCGCACCAGGGCCGACAGAACTTGCAAAGATCGGGCACAGCTGCCCCACCACCCAGTGCTCCCGCCTCACCATTCCCCACCCGAAGGTCTCCTCCGGCCCCAAACTCCACCCGCCCCAGGGCCCAAGTCAGGGGTGAGGGCAAGAGTTTCGGGAAAGGAAACCTGCAATATTAGACGTCTTCAGGAAAAAGACAGCGAAAGCGGCCGAGAACCAGTGCCCCGTCCCCCAGCCCCCAGCGCTGCCCCCATCCCCGGCGCCGAGGAGCCCCCCAAACCCCGCCAGTAACCCCACATTCCCAGGTAAAGGCACGACAGGGAGAAAAGTGCCTCCCGCGCCCCGGGAGGCCAGCGGCGGGGCCGGCCCCTCCCTCTCTCCCACAAACGTAAACACGGGGAAAACTCCAAGCGCCTCCCCTACCAGCAGTAAGAGGCCGAAAATGCACCAGCCGATCACCAGCTCCGCCGAGGCCGCGCCCGCCGTCTCCGCCGCCATCTTCGCTTCCGGCCCGGAAGGCTGCGAGCCCGGGTGGTGGGGAGAGGGGAGGGGAAAGGGGGGGAATGCGAGGGACGCGGCGCCCGCGCACCCTAAAGGTTAAAGGGACGGAGGGGGTGGAGCGAGTGGTTGCCAAGGAGACCAGCCCATCAGCGTCCCTTGGCGACGGGTCGGGCGGGGGGCGGAGCGGCCGGGACCACTCAGGGCCGGCGCGCGCCGGGACGCCGTGACGTCACCGCTACGTCAGCGCGCTGTCGGCTTCCGAGGTGATGCGATGGTCTAAGCGAGGCCGTCCCGCAGCAACGCAAGCTTTTGAGATGCTACTTGATTCGGCCCAAACGAGTGGACTGGAAAAGCCCGGGAGCGCCGCAAGGGCTGCGCTGGCTGTATCTGGAGATTCAAGCCAACTCGAGGTGTCTCCACCTCCTCTCAACGGGAAGTTAATCCCCGGCGTCCGAGGCCGAGTGCGGAGCAGAGCTCCTCACCCGGGTCCAGGAAAGCCTGACTCTGAAGACACAAAGTTAACTACAGTGGTTCTCAACCTTCTGGCCCTTTAAATACAGTTCCTCATGTTGTGACCCAACCATAAAATTATTTTCGTTGCTACTTCATAACTGTGATGTTGCTACTGTTATGAACCATAATGTAAATATCTGATATGCAGGATGGTCTTAGGCGACCCCTGTGAAAGGGTCGTTTGACCGCCAAAGGGGTCGCGACCCACAGGTTGAGAACCGCTGGTTTACCAGCTACTAATTGACTTTCTGATTTGCTGGTATTGGAGCCTGGCCTGGCCTGAGAAAATTCTTTGCTGGAGACTGTTACGTGATATTATGGTCTTCCTCTTTATATCTGTACATGTGTGTGCATTTCCATGGTGACTTCATATCCCAAAGGTATTTGAGTTTGTAAACATCTAATGAAACGGCAGGTTCTTGTAATATTAGTAGGAGAACACAACTGATACTGCCATGGGTTCGTAATGAAGCAGAGGTGAATAGTTCCTGGGAAGTCTTGCCCGGTTGGGTCCACTGGGGGGTAGGTACACATTTAACCGCGGCATTCAACAAACATAATTGTAATGTAGTCAAAACACAATTTCATGAGTGAATCCCACCATCTATGCATAATAAGTCATTTCCTACCTAGGACCTGTTTCAGGCTGGAATCGGATAGCAGGGAAGAAGTGAAGTGGTCTCCCTGCCAGAACAAAAGGAGGAGGGAAGGGGAAATAAAGAATAGACCGCTTTAACATGAATTGGTATCATACTGGGCCTGCAAATGTTTGAACCTGATTCTTCTGTGGTGTAGTCACTGCTCTGGAGACCTCTCTCCTATAGTTACCTGAAAGTGAACAGAGACATCTCTATTCTGGGTAGTCATTTAGAATTCCTTCTCCGGCTGCAGGGCATACTGTGGTTCTTTCTTCTGCCTCTATCTTCTAAGGTCGCCTAACCCTCTCCTGGAGGCCCACTTGGGTTGGAGGAGAGGTCTAACCCGGACCAGTTTTTCCATTCCCCCGCACGATGAAAATCTTTTCTATCAGAAATGATCAGACATAAGCTTGCACCAAAAACTTTGGGAACACAAGCCAATCCCAATGTAACTGCATTCTCCCAAGTATACCATCAAAGCAATCAGCCCATCTTTGATAGATCCCTGAGGGAGTCAGCCTGCCCATCACAGTTGGCTGTCATAGTTCTTCCAGGCCTGAATTGGGCACCAATCCTTTGTATTTCTCAATTGCAAAAATCACATTTAAAATAATCCAAGTAGCTCCTTTGAGACTTCCTATGCTAGGTTAGGAGTTAGATGGTAATATCGCACCCCAATCTTACCCCCTATACTCACATCACTCCTGGGGGTTAGAGGTGGGGATCCACAGACCAACAACAATTCTGGAAAAAAAAATCCCTTCAATTTTTCTTCTACTCCAATTCATTAATATTTTATTTGGCTGAAGAGTACAGTTATGCATTCAAATTATGTGTATTATGCCACTGGATATTAATATATTATTTTTAGAAAACAGCTAATTTTTCTACAGCAATTTTTTTACCTGTTGAAATTTCAAAATATTATGCTGTCCATCTAAATAAGACACTTGAAAAACCTAAAAATGTGGCTTTCTGTCATTTTGTCTGTGGTTCCATTGCTAACAGATAACCCTCCTTTTGATTGACAAATTCTTTCTTTAGCTATTTTAATACCTTCAGGCAGGTTACAGTTAAGCCTTGCTGGCCTCAGATCCTAGTGACTTTGCGCTTGTCTGTCCTGATCCATTATATGTTGATTTAGAATTTAGCTCTTTGTTGTGCTCCATGTACCACCTACACTTAATCTTCTGTCAAAAGGATTTAGCAGTGATCCAGGGTGAAAATTACTGTGGTCAGAGGAAGTTTGAGCATGCTTGATCCTCCCAATACTACATTATCTCCCTTCCCCCTTAATCCTTCCACTGTCATCCAACTGAATTGGTCATCACAGCCCTAAGAAGTTTCTTCTTTTCTTTGTGAAAGGACTTAGAGTGTGTTTGTAAGGTAATTGGCACATATGGTTGAAAGGCATATTGATTCTGCTGGAACATTTGCTCATTTGTATATAACCCAGTGGGGAGCCAAAATTTTTGCACAGGAGCCAATCCATGAAAAATTAAATGTTTATGGTCTACATTTTTCATTTGAAATCGAAATAGCTTTTAGGGGGCCAGAAGTATAAGGTGTATTTTAAAATGTAATTTATCTATTTCATTATATAGAAAACTGTGTTTTTGATTTGTTGACACAGAGGCAACTTCCCAATTTCTCATCCAAAAATTAGATTGCATACAGTATCATAATGTGAATTATGAAATTCACATTTCCATATTTCTGCAATTATAAACTCTTAATGGACACTGTTCATATACTTCTCCTAATGGAACAAACATTTCCACATGAACTGGTGATGCATGTTAGTTTTCTTAAGATTTTTCTTCTGGCTATGAAAGAAATGCTTTAGTTATAGTCTAGACATGTTTAAAAAAATAATCTTTTAAGACTTTCAAGTGTTCTTCATTGTGTGAATTCCCAAACCTGGTGTTTATGCACTTTAAGGTATAAAAAAATAAATTTGTTTATATAGCTCACACATAAAGTAATTTCAAAGTCAGTTTATGATATGAATAGAAATTACAATAAAAACTTATTTTGAATTTATGATGTCTAGGAATGATTCATAGCACACTCAATAATTTCAACAATGGATGTATTTTTTTTTTAATTTGGAGCATATGTCGCTCTTTTTTTTCTTCTAATAACAGGATTCCTCTCCTGTCTCCAACCTTTATTCTTTCTCATGGTGGTGTGCCATTTGCCTCTCAGCTTATATTTGAAATCAAAGTGTTCAATTCTCACATATTAATGAGTTTAAAACCATAATGTTTGTAAAACTAATTGATCTTATTAGAATGTATGGATATAAAGTAGCTTAGGTGCATATAGCCATATCTGTAACACAATATAAAAAAATTTAAAATTGATCTTTAAGTTTTAAACAATTGATAGACTAAAAACATCCTTATGTTTTCATCTGTTGCCAAATATAACTGTGAATTTTTGTATTTTTATTTTATTTTTTTAATGTATTTTAACTTTTTTACAGAGAGGAAGGGAGAGGGACAGAGAGTTAGAAACATCGATGAGAGAGAAACATCGATCAGCTGCCTCCTGCACACTCCCCACTGGGCATGTGCCCGCAACCAAGGCACATGCCCTTGGCCGGAATCGAACCTGAGACCCCTGAGCCCGCAGGCCAACACTCTATCCACTGAGCCAAACCGGGTAGGGCTTGTATTGTTTTTAATGATATAAATTAGGGCATTTCAAACATATGACATTCTGATTTTTTTAGTATTTTAATTAAAATATGAAATATATTTATTAAGATTTGGAAACAATTCCAGGAAGATGTAACATTGGGCTAGGTTCGTGGGGGGGGGGGGGATAAGTTTATTTGAGTCAAATTGAAGATATATACCAGGGAGTAGGATTTCAAATGCCCCTGGGCTAGGTTTTAAAACATGAAAAAGAATTTATCAATCAGACTAAGAGAAAAGTGAGCAAACATCATTCCATCAAAGAAACAGCATGTATAAAGGCATAGAGCATGAGGTACCATGTTCAGTATTGCTTAAGCATTCAGTGTGTGAGTGGAAGGAATTAGCCAATTAAGAGACTAGGTCATGAATGGGTCTATATTCCTCACTAAGAAACTTGGACTTCATCCTATAAGTGATGAGAACCAGTGAAGTGATCTAAGTAGGGAAGTGATATAATAAGACTTGCCTTTTACAATGGTTAGAGATGAGGAGAACTTGAAACAGGGATTTATTTAAGGTAAGCTGCTGTTACTATAGTCAAGGCAAGGGATGACAAAGCTATTATGAGGCTGTCAACATGAAAGGAGAAGAAATTTATGAGGTTTTAATAAAGATTAATTTTCAAGACATAGAATCTCAGTGTGGAGGGGAGGGATAGGCAATGCTGAAATCCATAAAGCAGGCCATCAGAAGAGCAGGCGGGAAACTCTGGCAGAAACTGACACTGACAGTCCACAGGCAGATCCCCCACCCCCTAACCCCCTCAGGGAACCTCAGTTGTGCTTTTAAGGGCCTTTCAATTGATTGGATCAGAGTCATCCAGATTATCTAAAATAGTCTCCTTTATTTAATCAACTGATTGTAGATGGTATCACATCTACAAAATACCTTCACAGAAAACCTAGTTAGTGGTTGATTGAATAATTAAGTACTTTGACCCAGCCATGTTGATACATAAAAAATGATGGTTACAGATCCTTTTTTACGGTTCTGAATTAAGAGATGTGGAGTGACAGGGCCACTAAATCAGATAGGAAGTACATGAGGAAGAGCAGATTGGAAGTGAGGAATGACAGAGAAATCTACAGTGTTTTAGACTCTAAGATGCATTTTTTTTCTTTTTCACATTTTAAGTTAGGATGCTTCTTATAATTGATGACATCTGCCCACTATAATTGACTATTTTCTTAAATGGTGTACCTTATATTGAGGTACAATTGAGGTACAATCAACGATACCTTATATTGCAAAAAAAAAATAGGTAGTGGATTTAATTTGGTATCTTGAGTAGAGTGTCTGAGGGACATGGATAGCTTTAGTTCATAGAACATATAGGTAGGAAACTTAATCAAACTCAGCTAAGAGGCTTGCCATGAAGATAGGACTTTTAGAGTCAACTATAGTCAATAAAAGTTGAAGCAATGGAAATGGATGACATCCCTAGAGAAAGCAAGTAGCATGAGAATAATAGTCAGTTGAACAGACAACCCTAAAGAACACCAACCTTTTAAGAGGGAGTGATCAGAAAAGAAGAGAAAAGAAAAGAAAAGAAAAGAAAAGAAAAGAAAAGAAAAGAAAAGAAAAGAAAAGAAAAGAAAAGAAAAGAAAAGAAAAGAAAAAAGAAAATTTCATAGAAGCAGAGGGAGAAGATAATTTTTAAAAGAAGTGAGTGATTATCCATGTCACATGTAATGGGAAGACTAGTAAGTACCCACTGAGTATGGCGATATGGGTGTTAGTAATGACTTCTAGAACGATCTCAGTGAGTGCTGAGGAAGAAGACAGGTGCATTGGATTGGGGAATGAAGGAGAATTAGGACAGTAGAGGTCATGAATATGAACAGTTCTTTAAGGAAGCTAAGGAGGGATGGAACAATGAAAAAACACGTGGAGGGGATGAGGGCAAAGGTGGGTTTGTTAGAAATGACTCAGATTTTAACTTATTTCTAAGATAAATAGTAAAGTCATGGACCACAGTTGGCACATTAATCTAAGTTTGGTTATTAGATCATTTTATTGACAACTTTAACTCTGAGGAAATGAGGTAAATCAGGTTTGAGGAAGGGGATGAGTCAATCAGTCAGGATTCTGGAAGGAAACAGAGAGTACACCCAAAAGGGGTGATTCCAGAAGTTTAACGACTGGACTATTTACAAAGGTGTGAACAGGATTAAGGGAAACTAACCCTAGGGTTGTCACTACCACTCCTAAAAGGACAATGACAAGAAGTTACTGGAATCTAGAAAGACCTATAAGCTTATGAAAGAGCTACCTAGCTGCCATTGTCAAACCACAGTCCCCAAACAGAGAGCCATGATAAAGGACCTAAATAGACACTTCTCCAAAGTGAACATAGAGATGGCCAAGAGACATGAAAAAATGCTCAAAGTCACTGATCATCAGAGAGTTGCAAATTAAAACTACAATGAGGTATCACCTTACACCTGTCAGAATGGCTACCATCAACACATCAACAAATGACAGGTGCTGTCGAGGATGTGGAGAAAAGGGAAAACTCATTCACAGCTGGTGGGAATGCAGGCTGGTGCAGCCATTATGAAAAACAGTATAGAGTTTCCTAAAAAAAATTAAATATGGAACTGACATTTGATCCAGTGATCCTACTTCTAGGATATCCTAAGACACCTGAAACACTAATCAGAAAGAATGTATGCACCCCTATGTTCATAGTAGTGCAATTTACAATAGCTCAGATCTGGAAACAGCCCAAGTGGCCATCAGTAGATGTGTGGGTAAAAATAATTGTGGTGTATTTACACCATGGAATACTATGCAGTGGTAAAAAAGAAGAATTTCTTACTCTTTGAGACAGCATGGAGGGACCAGGAGAGTATTAATGCTAAGTGAAAGAGAAGTATCACATGATCTCACTCATATGAGGAATCTAATGAACAAAATAAACTGATGAACAAAATAGATCCAGAGACATAGAAGCATGGAACAGACAATCAAATCTGAGGGAAGGCAGGGGTGGGTGGATGGGTGGAAAGAGATCAACCAAAGAACTTGTATGCACATATGTATAACCTATAGACATAGACAATAGCCTGGGGTGGGCTGGAGGGGGTCAATGGGGGAAAAAGAGTACATATGTAATACTTTCAACAATAAAGATTAAAAAAAAAATAGAGAGCCATGGGAATAAATACACTGATTCTCTCTCCTTACCCCCGTATCTCCCTCAATGCCCTCTTTTGGATGGACTTAACAGGAAGCCAAAGGGCAAGGGAGTCTATTTGATGCAAAGCATAATACTCAGCCTCATGGGGTATAGAGCAGGGTGGAAAAGGATAGCGAATGGGTCTGGAGGAGCAAATGAAAGACATTCAGCAGAGGAAGAAAGATTTGTCCAAATGGGAGTAAGATCTGGGACAATGGTAGCCCTGGTAAAAACAGGGCAATTCCCACAGATTCTTTTGTGTATTCTAGCAGTGGTGACAAAAAATAATATTCTAATTTTTGCCTAGTTAATGAGAAACTGATATTTATAATAAGAAAAGGCCTAATATCCTTTTCTTAATTAAATTCCATTGTTCATTTTATCTTGTATATGATGAAAGGAACCACTAATACCTATGGTTTTAAAAAATATTTTAATTCTTGGGAGAATAACTATACTACTCATATAATGTTTCATCTTTGCATTAAAATACAGCTTTCGCCCTAACCAGTTTGGCTCAGTGGATAGAGCATCAGCCTGCGGACTGAAAGGTCCCAGGTTCGATTCTGGTCAAGGTCATGTACCTTGGTTGTGGGCACATCCCCAGTAGGAGGTGTGCAGGAGGCAGCTAATTGATGTTTCTCTCCCATCGATATTTCTAACTCTCTATCCCTCTCCCTTCCTCTCTGTAAAAAAATCAATAAAACATATTTAAAAAAATAAAATAAAATAAAATACAGCTTTCCATTAAGAGGCTGCTGCTCAGTTCAAAACTTTAAATAAACTGATATTTAATAAAAACATCTGGTTAGATTTAGCCCTGAAAAAATGAACAATGTTAAAACTATTTGTATGTCTTATTGACCAAGTGACTTCTGTATGGTTGATTACATATCTATCTCATTTTTTAAAAAAATTTTTTTTAAATTAAATCTTTATTGTGCAGATTATTACATTTGTTCCTCTTTTTTTCCCCCCATAACTCCCCTCCTACCAGTTCCAGCCCCACCCTCCGCCCTCACTCCCCACCCACTGACCTCTTCCATAGGTGCACGATTTTTGTCCAGTCTCTTTCCGCATCTCCCACACCCCTTTCCCCCCCAAGAATAGTCAGTCCATTCCCTTTCTATGTCCCTGATTCTATTATGATCACCAGATTATTTATTCACTTGATTCTTAGATTCACTTGTTGATAGATGCATATTTGTTGTTCATAATTTGTATCTTTACCTTTTTCTTCTTCCTCTTCTTAAAGGATACCTTTCAGCATTTCATATAATACTGGTTTGGTGGTGATGAACTCCTTTAGCTTTTCCTTATCTGTGAAGCTCTTTATCTGACCTTCAATTCTGAATGATAGCTTTTCTGGATAAAGTAATCTTGGTTGTAGGTTCTTGGTATTCATCACTTTGAATATTTCTTGCCATTCCCTTCTGGCCTGCAAAGTTTCTGTTGCAAAATCAGCTGACAGTCGTATGGGTATTCCCTTGTAGGTAACTGGGTTTCTTTCTCTTGCTGCTTTTAAGATTCTCTCTTTGTCTTTTGCTCTTGGCATTTTAATGATGATGTGTCTTGGTGTGGTCCTCTTTGGATTCCTTTTGTTTGGGGTTCTCTGCGCTTCCTGGACCTGTAAGTCTATTTCTTTCACCAGGTGGGGGAAGTTTTCTGTCATTATTTCTTCAAATAGGTTTTCAATATCTTGCTCTCTCTCATCTTCTGGCACCCCTATAATTCTGATGTTGGTACGCTTGAAGCTGTCCCAGAGGCTCCTTACACTATCTTCGTATTTTCGGATTCTTTTTTCATTTTGCTTTTCCGGTTGGGTGGTTTTGCTTCTTCGCGTTTTGAATCTTTGACTTGATTCTTGCGCTCCTCTGGTCTGCTGTTGGGTGTCTGTATAATATTCTTTATTTCAGTCAGTGTATGCTTAATTTCTAGTTGGTTCTTTTTTTTTTTTTTATTCTTTTTTTTTTTATTATTGCTTAAAGTATTACAAAGGGTATTACATATGTATCCATTTTATCCCCCCGCCCTAGACAGTCCCCTAGCCTCCCCTATCACCCAGTGTCTTATGTCCATTGGTTATGCTTATATGCATGCATACAAGTCCTTTAGTTGATCTCTTACCCCCCTACCTCCTGCCCCCCAACCCTCCCCGGCCTTCCCGCTGCAGTTTGACAATCTGTTTGAGGCAGCTCTGCCTCTGTATCTATTATTGTTCAAAAGTTTATAATGGTCTCTATTGTCCATGAATGAGTGAGATCATGTGGTATTTTTCCTTTATTGACTGGCTTATTTCACTTAGCATAATGCTCTCCAGTTCCATCCATGCTGTTGCAAATGGTAAGAGTTCCTTCCTTTTTACAGCAGCATAGTATTCCATCGTGTAGATGTACCACAGTTTTCTAATCCATTCATCTACTGATGGGCACTTAGGCTGTTTCCAGATCTTAGCTATGGTGAATTGTGCTGCTATGAACATAGGGGTGCATATATCCTTTCTGATTGGTGTTTCTGGTTTCTTGGGATATATTCCTAGAAGTGGGATCACAGGGTCAAATGGGAGTTCCATTTTCAGTTTTTTAAGGAAACTCCATACTGTCTTCCATAGTGGCTGCACCAGTCTGCATTCCCACCAGCAGTGCACAAGTGTTCCTTTTTCTCCACATCCTCTCCAGCACTTGTCGTTTGTTGATTTGTTGATGATAGCCAGTCTGACAGGTGTGAGATGGTACCTCATTGCTGTTTTGATTTGCATCTCTCGGATGATTAGTGACTTTGAGCATGTTTTCATATGTCTCTTGGCTTTCTGAATATCCTCTTTTGAAAGGTGTCTATTTAGGTCCTTTGCCCATTTTTTGATTGGATTGTTTATCTTCCTTTTGTTAAGTTGTATGAGTTCCCTATAAATTTTGGAGATTAGGCCCTTATCAGATATGTCATTGGCAAATATGTTTTCCCACACAGTGGGTTTTCTCGTTGTTTTGTTGATGGTTTCTTTTGCTGTGCAGAAGCTTTTTATTTTGATGTAGTCCCATTTGTTCATTTTTTCTTTAGTTTCAAGTGCCCTAGGAGCTGTATCAGTGAAGAAATTGCTTCGGCATATGTCTGAGATTTTCTTGCCTTTGGATTCTTCTAGAATTTTTATGGTATCCTGTCGTACATTTAAGTCCTTTATCCATTTTGAGTTTATTTTTGTGTATGGTGTAAGTTGGTGGTCTAGTTTCATTTTCTTGCATATATCTGTCCAATTTTCCCAACACCATTTATTGAAGAGACTATCTTGGCTCCATTGTATGTTCTTGCCTCCTTTGTCAAATATTAATTCAGCATATTGGTTCGGGCCGATTTCTGGGCTCTCTATTCTATTCCATTGATCTATATGCCTATTCTTGTGCCAGTACCAGGCAGTTTTGAGAACAGTGGCTTTGTAATACAACTTGATATCTGGTATTGAGATCCCACCTACTTTGTTCTTTTTCAGGATTGTCTAGTTGGTTCTTTATCACAACATCGAGGGTCTCATTAGATTTCTTGAGGATCTCACTACATTTATCGGCAGCTTCTAGACAGTTCTTGAGAGACCTTAAAAGTGTGGTTCTGAACTCAATATCCTCCATTGACAGTTTGGTCCTGTTTCTTTGTCTCCGCATTTTTTTTTATGCTTTCTTGGTGCACCCCCTAGTGGTCTTTGTGCGCAGTCTTGTTGTAGTTAAGCCTTGATTGTTGTCAGCAATACCAGGGGTGATTTGACCTCCAGGCTAACTGGCTATGAGAGTCCACTGTGTCTGCAGTGGGAGAGCTTCTGTGCTGGATCTCTAGGGCGGTGCTAATCTAGCATTTGCCTGAGGCTATCCGGCAAATGGCTCTGTGCAGGGCTTGGATGGGGCGGGTCCCCGGGGATCTACAGGGCGGGCCGGAGCGAGCAGTTATGGCTGCTCTCAGTTCCGTCCCTAGGGGCTCTGCCTCTCAGAGTCCCAGCAACTGCTGCAAACCTCAGAGAGAAAGCTGCCTTCGAGTTCCGACTGAAGCCAGACAGTCCCGCTTCTCCCGTTTGAGTCTGGGTCCCCAGAGACTCGCCCGGATCTGGAGCTCAGAGTCTGAAACTCCCTCCCAATTGAAAACAACAACCACGCCCTCCGCCGCCAGCCCGCTCCGCGCGCGCACTCCGCACCTTAGTATTTCACTTCAGCAGTGCGCCTCCTCTGAGTCTGGGTATGATATTCTCTTTCCTCCTAGTTGTAGAATTTCCACTCAGCCAGCCTTCCTGTGGTTCTGGATGATGTCTGTTCTGTCCTTTAGTTATACCTCTGAAGTGGTTGTTCGAGGCAGCAATCTCCGGCGTTAACCTATGCCGCCATCTTGGTTTCTCTCCTCATTTTTAAAAATTGATTTCAGAGAGTGGAAGGAAGAGGGAGAGATAGAAACAACAATTATGAGAATCATCAATTGGCTGCCTCCTGCATGCCCCCTACTGGGGTTCGAGCCAGAAACCTGGGCATGTGCCCTGACCAGGTATCAAACTGGTGATCTCCTGATTCATGGATCAATGTTCAACTACTGAGCTACTCAAGCCAAGCAACTGTCTCATTTTTTTTAGCATCAATTATAGATAATCTTTAGTTATCAGACAACTTAAGAATTGTGTCAAGTAAAAAAAAAATGTTATTTCTATAAATACAAGACCTTAGAGAAAAAGGACTTACAATCAATAGATATCAAATTTTGATTTTTAAAATTACTCTCATAAATATATAAACATGTGTCCACATGCATACTTTCTGAATTGATAGCTTATTGTCATTCAGACAAGCCCTTTCTTGTATTGAAGTAAAAGGTAGTTTTGGTAATGAATTTGATAGAAAGTCCTCAAAATTTTTCTTTTCATAACTTTTAACAAACTAAAAAAAAACACAGTACATTTCCTTTTCTAAGCCATTACCAATTAATATTTGACCAATTCTAAAATATTTTTGATTTAGAAGGTAATATGAAAGCTTGTAGCCCTGACCAGTTTGGCTCAGTGGATAGAGCATTGGCCTGGGGCCTGAAGGGTCCCAGGTTCAATTCCAGTCAAGGGCATGTAACTTGGTTGGGGCACATCCCCAGTAGTGGGTGTGCAGGAGGCAGCTGATTGATGTTTCTCTCTCATTGATGTTTCTAACTCTCTATCCCTCTCTGTAAAAAATCAATAAAATACATTTTTTTTTTTAAAAAAAAGCTTGTAAAGGCTAAAAAATCATCCCATTTCTGCCCTGGTGTTGCTCCATTGGTCCGTTGCTCCCATACACAAAAAGGTGGTGGGATTGATTCCTGGTCAGGGCACATACCCAGGTGTTGAGTTTGATCTCCAGGGGAGCAGATAGGAGGTAACCAATCTGAAGTTTCTCTCTCCCATCAATGTTTCTCTCTCTCCTTTCTCTCAAATCAATTTAAAAATCAATTTTATTAGTTTTTTTAAAAGATGTTTACAACTCATTTTTTTCTCAGGCTGGGTTTGTTTCCTGGTGGGCAAATGCAAATTCAAGTTTTCACAGCTTAAAAAAAAAAACGGTCTACCTTTACTTATCTACTCAAGCCAACTATCTGTTTACTATTATATAACCTCTATGATTCTTGGGCTACTTGTAGCCCAGTCTCATGGATGCACATTCAAAGAAACCAGTTGGGTATAAAAATATAATTAGAAGCAAGTGAAATCTGTACTGTCTCTAGAGAAACCACCAAAGGATCATTAGGGTAATTAAACTTCTTTACAGTCCTCTTCAGACCTCACTCTCATTTTCTCTCACATGTCTGCAGGGGCAGATTTACAATGATGCTAATGAAGCTTAAACATAAATGACCCACTTGCACAGGCATTTTCCATGGTCCCTGAAAGAGGCTCTAGCAATCCTGTTTTCTGTAAAAAAAAATTTCTCTCTTTTTTTATTGTTGATACTATTTTCATTTTGATCCTTTGATGGCACTGTCTCCTTCCAGTTAGACTATCTCTCCATCACACTTCCCCTTGTTGTAGGCAGTGGGAACAACACCAGGTATCTGACTCATGGGTCAGACCAAACCTGAGTTCAGCAACCTCGGCACTTGGTTTCTGGCTGGGAAAGAATTCAGAGCCAAGACCCAAACTGTAACATAACATTTATTTGGTAAATCACAGAGGTAGAAAGAGTAAGTTCTAGAAGAAATGGGCTTAGGAAACAAGCTGTTGGGGTAAACGAAGGGCCCTTGGAGCTTGGGAGTGAGGAAGCTAATGGTACTGTGCCTGGGGCAGGGAGGCAGCGGGGGAGGGGAAAGGCAAGGACTTGCTCCTGGGAGCAAGAGCACTCTGGGTCCTCTGTCCTCAGGGTTTTTGTGTGTGTGTGTTTTGGTATTTTTTTTTTTGTCCTCAGGGTTTTAAGGGTGGAGACTTTAGGGGACGTCCCAGGGGAAGATCTCAATAGATATTCAGCAATTTTTCAGGTGTGTTCTTTCAGGGATGTGGTCTCCACTGATTGATAAACCGGCACCAGGGCAGAGGGTCATTACTCAATGCAGCTGGTCCTGAGGCTAGTTTTGTTGCTTTTCTGGCCCTGGAACTAAAACACAACTAAGGCATCTCTAGGGAGGAAAGGTCAAGGGGTCCAAACCTCATGACCAGCAATATGGTAGGGGAGGAAAAGTCACCCTGGGGGTGAGGTCCCACCCTACAATTGTCCATTCCTAGGCACCTGGGGCTTTCCAAGCCGATGCCCTCTGTACCTGGCCCACCATCTTCTGTTCATGTCTGCCCATCATCCTTGTTTGGCTCATGTCTGTCTAACTGCCTGCCACAATAGCTCCATGACACAAAAATCAAGATTAGAGGTCTGTATTATGATTGGTGGGGAAAATTCCATAGCACCCAACATCAGGATTTGTAGGTGGTAGAAAGAAAGTTTTGAAAGTATGGCGCCAGAATTAAGTCTGGATAATTATGGGGGGATTTTTGATGTTTGTGTTATTTGTTACCTGTTAAAATTTTTAATTTTTTTCTCATTCTAAATGAAAACTTATGTTTGAGTCTGTGTAATCATAACTTGGTATTCTTTTTGTTGTTGTTAATCCTCACCCGAGGATATTTTTCCATTGATATTTTAGAGAGAGTGGAAGGGAGGGGGACAGCCAGAGAGAGAAAAACATCATGTGAGAGAGACACACCTCTCACATGGATTGTTTGCCTCCTACATGCTCCCCAACAAGGGCTGAAATCGAGCCTGCAACAGAGGTATGTGCTCTTGATAAGAAGTGAACCCGGAACCCTTCAGTCTTTGGGCCAATGCTCTATCCACTGAGCCAAACTGGCTAGAGTTGGTATTCTTTTTCTTAAGAAGGACTCCCTCACCCTGGCCCCTCAGTTGGTTAGAGGATTGTCCCAATACGCCTTGGTTGCAGGTTTGATCCCTGGTCAGGGTACATACAAAAATCAACCAATGAATGCATAAATAAGTGGAACAACAAATTAGTGTTTCTCTCTCAGAAAAACAACAACGAACACCTCACACACAAGAAGAAGAAGAAGAAGAAGAGGAAGAAGGAGGAAGGAGGAAGGAGGAGGAGGAGAAGGAGGATTCCTCCTTCAAAGTTAAAAGTTTCAATCTTTTGGATAGCCTTGCAGGTAAGAAAAAATCTCTCTCTCTCTCTCTCTCTCTCTCTCTCTCTCTCTCTCTCTCTCTCTCCTCTTTTCAGGAAACTTTGTTGACAGACAGGCTGGCTTTTTCTACTAAGCACCAGTCCCTCCTTAATAGTATCCCTCTCTTACTTTTCTTATTTCCCTATTTCATTTTTATTGCACGTGGCTCCCACCTCACAAAAGTCCTGCTAAGCATCTGAATTTGATTCCCCCTCCGCACCCCCCCTCTCCCCCCGCCGCCCTTTTGACTGCTCTTCTCCTGAGTAGTAGATCTCTGCTTTGAAATTAAATGTGAATAAAATCTTCCATCTTTTACACTCTTATCTAGTGTTTTCTCAAACTTACAATATATGGATGGATCCTCTTTCAAAGAGGGAAAAAATCTTGGGGAAATCCAATGTTGACCTAAGCTATTTTCTTTTCCCCCCCTCCTTTATATTGAATTTATTGGAGTGACACTAGTTAACAAAATTATACAGGTTTCAAGTGCACCATTCCACAACACATCATTTGTACACTGTGCTGTGTATTTATCACCCCAAATCAAGTCTCCTTCTTTAAGTTATTTTGATAATGCTATTTGAATGAGTGAAAAAATATGAAACTATGTATAAATTCTTTGAACTTATAGACATTATATAACTTTAAAACAAATAAAAAATAAATTTCAAATAAAAGTTAAAAAGAAGAAAAAAATCTATGTTAATGACATTATTTTAATGTGAGATATTATGGTGTTTTGCTGAAACAAAATCACCCAGTTATAAGCTTAATAGTAAAGAGATGCAGGCTCATGCCTGGTTATATAATTCATCTATTTTTGGATTGTGATGTAAATAACACAAATCTAGAAAATGTCTGTTCCCATGTTTGTGGTACAAAATGGTATTAATAACTTCAAGTCTCTGCTAATTAAGTATAGTCAGACTTTATGCTTAACTAAATCTCAGCTGGTGAGTAATCCTTTTGTTCCATTTTAAAATAAAATCATTTGATATTTGTATACATTTTCTTTTTCACTTGCGAATAATATATCAGCACTATTGAAGTATGCATCAGATGGTTTTGGAATTGGAAATAGAACAGTTTATCATTGCATATTTTCTGCTAATGAAGTATTACAAAGTGGAATGTACACAGATAAGATTCTTAAAATCATTTGTTCACACTGAATATAACATCAACTAACAAAAGAGGTTATTGTATCTGATAAGTCTGAAATGTCATATATATCATGGGGTCATTCAATTCTATCATCACATTTTTTTTATCCCAACCAATAAACTACTTTCATACATTCAGTTTGATGTGTCCTCTGATTTTCACTGGGTGTAAATGGGACAGGAAATATAAATTGCAAGATAGTTTTAAGTGGTTTCAAGTTGAGAGCAAAGCTTTTAGGCATCACCTTCTAAGGGTATCCTGACATCCCTAATGCAACTACTATATTTTAAACAGAATTTTGTGATTGGTAACTTGAATGTGGTATAAATATAAACTTTATGTGTTCATAAATTATAAATATTGAAGTTGTTCTTTGTCTTGGGCAAACCTAGCCTCCAAGTGCCTGTCATGCCCTTTGAAGATGAACCTGCCCATAATTCTTTGTTGCAGGGAATATAAGAACACATTAGTGACCATGTTAAATGCTATATGATTCTGCAAGTATGAAACTGCACAACAGTATTCACTGATCAGGTTCTTCAAATGAGTCAGATGATCCAATACATGTGCAAAATAATTGTGTGATATTTTTGTGAAGATAAAAACACAGAATGAAAAAATTGGCTTAGAAAACTCTCAATCAGTAATCATTATTTTACTTTACTTTATCAATAAGATAATTATAAAAAACTTCTTATAAATTGATGACAGTGAGGGCAGCTGGTCTGTAGATTGGACAGAAGGAAATAAGAGGGGCAGGTTGAACAATGATGCCTAACAGAGATAAACAGAATGTAAACTCAGGAAGTTTTGAATCCAGAAAAAAGTTGGCCACTTAGCAATCAGAGCAGAAGGAGAAAGGTAAGGAAGAAGGTGGTAGCCATTACCTGGCAAAGAATGTTACAAGGCAGAAGCAGGGAATTAGCAAAAACCAGGAGAAGGAGGAAAGAAACACAAGCTATAACTCAGAAAGGAAGTAAGTGAAAATTTAATCAGCAGTGGCAGGCAGGTAAGGTAATCAGCAGTGGGAGGTAAGGTAAATGAGGATCAAAAATATGTCCGTAGTGGAGGAATTAATGATGGTATTGATGGATTCTGAATGACTTTCTACATTCCTGAAGTCCATGAAATCCAGCCCTACCAATGAAGATTCCAGTTCTTCCTGAGCAGCCTGATTTGGGGACATTTCCTGGCTTCCCAGGAGGCCTGGACATATGATCGAGATTTCTTCTTTTATTTCCACTTATAGCCTTTTAATAAACTCCATATGACATAAGATATTCTGAGGGAGCTTCTGTCTTTGCTACAACAAAGAAGGTCTGATTAACACAACCTTTTTATAATTGCACAACACTGTACTCATTAGCTAGCATATGTTCTTACTATGTTGTATTAAAATGCTCCATTTACTTATTGATTTTCTCCTCTTGAGTCTCAAGACCTGTGGCTATGTTTGTTATAGTGTTGGCACATATAAGTTATCCAGAATTTCTTACCAAATAATGAATGAAACAGCCATTGTAAAAAACTACAAACACACACACTAGTCTTTTTTAAAAATAGTTTATTTATTTTTAGAGAAGAAGGGATAGGAAGAGAGAGAGAGAGAGAGAAACATGGATGTGAGAACATAGGATCAATTGGCTGCCTTCTGCACGCCCCCACCAAGGTTTGAGTCTGAAACCTGGTCATGTGCCCTTGACTGGAATCAAAGTGGCAACCTCAGGGTACATGGGATGACACCCAACCAAATGAGCCATGCCAGTCAGGGCCACATTAATCTTTAATCATCTCTATGTATTATACATTTCATTTGTACAAAATATGGTTCCTGGTATGGCAGAAGCACTAGAAATACACACATAAACAAACATGTTTAAAAACATATTTTTATTGATTTCAGAGAGGAAGGGAGAGGGAGAGAGAGAAACATCAATATTGATCTGCTGCCTCCTGCACACCCCATACTGGGGATGAAGCCTGCAACCTGGGCATGTGCCCTGACTGGGAATCAAACCGCAACTTCCTGGTTCATAGGTCAACACTCAACCACTGAGCTATGCTGGCTAAACAAACATATTTTTGTGGAATGTGATGAACAACATTGACTGATGAACAAAAATGGATCCAGAGACAGAAAAGCACAGAACAGACTGTTAAACCTCAGAAGGAAGGTGGGGGGGGGGGGGCGGGGGGAGGGGAGGGGCAGCGAGATGTAAGAGACCAACCAAAGGACTTATATGCATGCATGTTAGCATAACGAATGGACACGGACACTGGGGCTGGGGTGGTGGGGGCTTGTCCTGGTTGCGGGGGAGTGGCTAGGGAGGGGTCAATGGGGGGAAAAGGAGCCATATGTAATACTTTAAACAATAAAAATAATAATAAAAAACATCTACACTAATAAAAGAGAAACATGGTAATTGGCATACAACCGCTACCCTTTTCATTGGCTAATCAGCGAGATATGCAAATTAACTGTCAGCCAAGATGGCGGCCGGCAGCCAGGCAGCTTGAAACTAACATGAGGCTTGCTTGCTTCAGTGATGGAGGAAACCAACGTTCCCGCCTGTGGCTGCAGGCCTCTGAGCCTGCAGTTTCAAACATTGTAACAAATACCGCCGGACTTCAGCCAGCAGATTCGCAACATTGTATGCAAAGGCCAGAAACCTACTTTCAGGAGCGGAGGCCTAAGAGCTGGAGCCAAGCCTCAAGCTAAAGCTGGCCCAGAATAAAAAAAAAAAAAAAAAGGAAAAAAGGAGCATTTGGGATTTCAGTCACCCCCAGCCTGAAAACAGCCCTCAGCCCCTCACCCAGACTGGCCAGGCACCCCAGTGGGGACCCCCACCCTGAAGGGTGTGTGACCAGCTGCAAACAGCCATCATCCCCTCACCCAGGCTGGCCAGGCACCCCAGTGGGGACCCCCACCCTGATCCAGGACATCCTTCAGGGCAAATGAGCTGGCACCCACCCATGCACCAGGCCTCTATTTTATATAGTAAAAGGGTAATATGCCTCCCAGCACCGGGATCAGTGGAGCTGTGAGGCCTCCCGGCACCGGGATCAGCGTTACAGGGGGCAGCGCCCAAACACCCTGATTGGCCCTGCTCTGTGTGTGACAGGGTGTGGCACCCCAACCCCCCACCCCCTCCACCGGGCCCTGCTCTGTGTGTGACGGGTAGAGCCATAACCTCCCCATCGGCCCTGCCCTGAGTGTGACAGTGGCAGTGCCCCAACCTCCTGATCGGCCCTGCTCTGTGGGTGATAGAGGGCGGTGCTCCAACCTCCCCCCGCTCCCCCACGGGCCCTGCTCTGTGTGTGATGGGGTAGAGCCATAACCTCCCCATCAGCCCTGCCCTGAGTGTGACAGTGGCAGCGCCCCAATCCCCTGATTGGCCCTGCTCTGTGGGTGATAGAGGGCGGCGCCCCAACCCACTGATCCGCCCTGCTCTGGGTGTGACAGGGGACGGTGCCCCAACTCCCCTATCAGACCTACTCTGTGAGTGACAGGGGGGAGCTCCTCAACCCCCTGATGGACCCTGCTCTGTGCGTGACAGGAGGGAGCTCCCCAACCCCCTGATGGGCCCTGCTCTGTGAATGACAGGGTACGGAGCCCCAACCCCCCTGATGAGCCCTGCTCTGTGTGTGACAGGGGGCAGTGCCCCAACCTCTGGATTGGCCCTGCTCTGTGCATGACAGGGGGTCACGCCACAACCTCCCCATCGACCCTGCCTTGAGTGTGACAGGGGGTGGTGCCCCAACCCCCTAATCGGCCCTGCTCTGAGCCTGACCAGGGGCTGCACCTAGGGATTGGGCCTGCCCTCTGCCACCCGGGAGCAGGCCTAAGCCAGCAGGTCATTATCTCCCGAGGGGTCCCAGACTGCTAGAGGGCACAGGCCGGGGTGAGGGACGACCCCTTCCCCCCGAGTGCACAAATTTTTGTGCACCGGGCCTCTAGTGTTTTAATAAGAGAAATTGCTGCTGCTTTTGGCAACTTCAAAAAGTAACTCTCAAGCAGATATTAGTATACAAAGAATCACTGAGACTCTCCCTTACATAATATAGCATCAGGAACAGTGGATTCACTAGTGATGGGCATGGAAAAGGCTTAATAGAACCTTTTAACATTTCATCAATGCTGTCTTTCCCTGAAAGTCCTGATAGGCAAAAGCTGATTACTGGGGAGGATAGTCCAAGACTTTCTGGGAGGAAAGGAAAGCAATTCCCACATCCTGTTGTCTGAGACATGACATTGGGAAATCAGCTGTGTGGACTGCCATGGTAATTTCCATTAGTTCTCAGGGTTCAAGGAAAAGCAAGAAACCTTTCAAATAAAAAGAAACCTTTCAATTTCTTGGGAAATTTGGTCTCTGAAATGTTACCAAAGTTGGTCCCCAAGCTTTATTTGAGGATTCATGCTGTCTAGGTGTGAAAGGTGCCCCCTGACCCTGCCACAGTGGTTAGGCTTTGGAGAATAAGGGCTGATAAAGGGAAAGTTAATTAAAAGGACAGGCCACCTTGGGGCACCACTGTGCATAGCCCTGAACCAGCAAAAGCATTTCTTTCTTTTTAAAAAAACATATTTTATTGATTTTTTACAGAGAGGAAGGGAGAGGGATAGAGAGGTAGAAACATCGATCAGCTGCCTCCTGCACACCTCCTACTGGGGATGTACCTACAACCAAGATACATGCCCTTGACCGGAATCGAACCTGGGACCTTTCAGTCCGCAGGCCGACACCCCTGAGCCAAACCGGTTAGGGCCCAGCAAAAGCATTTCTGAGGCAATGAACAACACCCTGGAGCTAACTCAGACCAGTTTCCAAAGGCAACACGGCATGCTGAAATAACGTGTAGCTCTCTGGACCTGGCTCTTCGTGATTAGAAATAGTATTGAACCCTCTCAGAATGAGTATGCCCTGCGCTTATTGGATGATTGGTGTATATGGGGTCAAAGGAGAATGCCTCAATGGGATGAGATTAAACTTTTTGTTAATGGATACATTGGAGATTTAATAATTCATTTTAATAAAAGAAACATAATAAAATCATACCCCAATTTTGTAGAGCAATTTTATTTAGATCAGAGGTTCTCAACCTGTGGGTCGCGACTCCTTTGGCGGTCAAACGACCCTTTCACAGGGGTCGCCTAAGACCATCCTGCAAATCAGATATTTACATTATGATTCATAACAGTAGCAACATTACAGTTATGAAGTAGCAACGAAAATAATTTTATGGTTGGGTCACAACATGAGGAACTGTATTAAAAGGGCCAGAAGGTTGAGAACCACTGATTTAGATATATTTATGTATAGAGTTTTTGCTTATTTATGGACATTTTTCATCTTTTCTTTTCCCCAGAGTCTCTTCTGTGTTTACTCTTTCCATTCTGAACCAATGTGTAAAAGGGACTATTTTCTCTCTTGCTTGTGATATGCTATCCAGCTTGTAACTCCCACATGCCCTGGGCCTGGGCCTGGGCCAGCAGCCTTGCATCCCATTTTCCACTGCACCCTCCTTCTCTTTCACATGCCCATCTGCTCCATTTTGCCTTTTCTGGGCGTAACCCAGCTGCCACTTTTTTATTCTCTGAGCCCTATGCTACCTTCAGGCACACTTGCCTGGCCTCCCTGCTTTATCCAGTGGCCATAAAGGACAGGTTGGAACTCTCCAATTTCCAAACTCCAAGGCATTTCAGTCACTACCTTTTATTTTGGAGCCATGTCCATCCATTTCATTATTCAGCCATAACACAAGTGATGTTTGACTTCAAACATGTCCAAAGGTTAGTGCTCCACATCCTATACCCAGGTTTTCCTTAATACAACATTTTAGATATATTAATATTCTACAGTTCAATTTTATAGTTCAATTCTATAGTTCAATGGTTTGTAAACAAACCATTTTTCTTAAATGAAAAGCACTTACTACTTCATGACAGCAAGGTCTTTTTACTATTTACTCTTCATGACTCTTTACCACACACTTCAAATATCTATTTCATTTATTTGGAGACAGCTAGTTCCATGTTAACACTGTGCTCTGGACTGGCTACATAATTTGTAGGACCCAGGGGGAAAAATGAGAGATCTTCTGTTCTAAAAGCAGTAAAAAAGTGCTACTAAAATAAAATATAAAACTTTCTTGTTTCTTTCACTTAACTCCTTTGCACTTAACTCCAAAGCTCTCTTTCCCCACTGAGCTTCATTTACAAAATTCAAAAATGTAATTTTTGAATTTAAATTCAAACAAGTTAAATATAATTATAAAGAATTTCAAGACAGTGATAGTAGAGAATTAAACCATGCATTGGGTCCTTCTGAATATGGACCTCATATCAGCACAGTCCCATAAAGCTGACTAACCCCAACTACACACTTTAGTAGCATCTTTGTCTGAAAATTCATCCACCTTGCAAATGTATGCATTTCCCAAAACAGTTACAAGTCTCTATGGAAAGCAGATTAATAGATAAAATATGTTATTATTACCTGGACTCCTGTCCCTTTAAACATTAAAGTAGGTAGCTCCATGAATGGCTTCTCTGAGCCACAAATATGTGGGGATCATTCCATTACATGTCTGCTATAACCTGAAGGTTTTTGCTGCCCCATAATGCACATGTTGGAATCCTAATACCCAATGTGATAGTGTTAGAAGGTGGAGCCTTTGGTGATTGGGAAGTTATTAGGTCATAATGGCGGAGGCCTCAAGAAAGCAATAAGTGATCTTATAAAAGTGATCCACTCTCCCTCCCCCCCAAAAAAGAGATCTCCCGGGGAACCCTAACACCTTTCACCATGTGAGGGTACAATAAGAAATCTTCACCCCAGAAGGGGGCCCACACCTGACCATACCACCCTATCTTGGATGTCCAATCTTCAGAAATTAATGTTTATTGTTTACAAGCCACTCAGTCTGTGGTAATTTGTTATTGCAGCCCAAATGGACTAAGACAATGCCTCATCTGCATATCTCAATGGTAGCCTCAGGAACAAAGAGCAAAAATGGCACCAGATTTCTCTCCTGTTAGAGCATCAAGCAGCTCTTCAGCATTCTATTGGGTAACATTTCCAACCACATAGCTCATTTATTTTGTGTATCTATACACGAGGCATGGAAACAAAAGCAACATGTGCATTCTCTGTATATGCATGGTTGTACATAAAGAAAATGTCTCCATTTGTAGGTTGTTACCCCCAACTCCAACTATGTATAGCCAGTCTTGGGTAAAAATTTGAATGTACCAGAAAGAGCACCAGCTGTAGAATGAAATACAGACCTTGCCTAACTAACTAAAACCTGAGGCTCAGTTTACCGCCTGTGACCTTGAAGTGTGTTGATTTTGTTAGACTGCAATTACATCTCCTAGAATCTCCTAACCTTTATAGTTCCAGGTTAGTTTATTCCTGTATATTATATGAGATATAAGTCCTATATCATTTATTGAAAAGACCATTGTTTTCTCTGTGATTTGAGATGCTAACTTTTATTACATACCAAATTTTTTAATGTACTTGGGTCTATTTCTGTTCCATAGGTCTGTCTATTCATATCAGTAACACACTGATTTTATAGTATACTAGAGGCCCAGTGCATGAAAATTCATGCACTGGAGGGGGGGTTCCCTCAGCCCAGCCTGCCCCCTCTCACAGTCCAGGAGCCTTCAGGGGCGGGAGGCGACATGGCAATCAGGGGAAGGCGATGCCCCCATCACACCTCTGCTGCTGCCACTGCTGGCAGCACAGTGCTTTGGCCAGCCCTGGTTACCTGAGCCTCGGGCAGTCCTGGACAGCTGGGCAGCCAACATATGAGGCTTGCCTGAGTCTCAGGCTGGCCCTGAGTGGCTGGGGGCTGAGGGGACTAGAGGACTCCAAACTGGGCACTGCCATCGTGTGGCTGTGGATGCCACCATCTTTGAGGGTGTGGCAGTCAATTAGCATATTCCATACTTATTGGCTGTGGGTGCCACCATCTCTGCGATGGCATGAAGGTCAATTAGCATATTCCCTCTTTATTAGATAGGAGTTTAATAACATACAATGGTGGCAGCAATGGTAGTTTCTATTTGCTATGGATTGAACTGTGTCTCCCAAAAATTCATATAGTGAAGTCCTAATCCCCAAGAACTCAGAATATGACCTTATTTAGAGATAGGGTCTCTTTAGAGCAGTGGTTCTCAACCTTCCTGATGCCGCGACCTTTAATACAGTTCCTCATGTTGTGGTGACCCCCAACCATAAAATTATTTTCGTTGCTACTTCATAACTGTAATTTTGCTACTGTTATGAATTGTAATGTAAATATCTGAGATGCAGGATGTATTTTCATTATTACAAATTGAACATAATTAAAGCATAGTGATTAATCACAAAAACAATATGTAATTATCTATGTGTTTTCTGATGGTCTTAGGCGACCTCTGTGAAAGGGTCGTTCGACCCCCAAAGGGGTTGCGACCCACAGGTTGAGAACCACTGCTTTAGAAGTATTAAGCTAAAGTGAAATCATAAGTGTAGGTATTAGTCCAATAGGACTGGTGTCCTTATAGAAATAGGAACTTTGGCCACAGAGGAAGGCATAGAGGGAAGACAACTGCAGAGACATAGTTAGAAGACAGCCATCTGAGTCAAGGAGAGAGGACTGGAACAGATTCTTCCTTCACAGCCGCAGAAAGAACCAACCCTGCTGACACCTTGATTTTAGATTTCTAGCCTCCAGAACTGTGGGACCACAAAGTTCTATTGTTTAAGCCAACTCAATTTGTGGTACTTTATTATGGCAGTTTTAGCAAATTAATACAGCTTTTATTGACCTCCTTTTGTAAGATTATTCTAGATATTCTTGCATGTTTTAAAGTTGATGAATTTTAACTTCAGAAAATAAAATTTGTTGGTAATTATATAGACATATGTTTCTATGTGTTTAGATTTTACATCTGCTTTTATATATTTTAAAAATGTTTACAGTTTTACTCATGTGGGTTTTAAATATTTATTGTTGAATTTATTTCTAATTAGTTATTATAATAAATATAATATAATTAATGATCTTAATATATCATGTAAACATTAATGTCAAAATATTTACTAAAGATTAAGAGAGAAACTTCATGAAGATAAATGTTTAAATATATCAAATATTGTTCATATACACTTAATAATATCATTTAAAATTTATAAATAAAGAATGGGCAGAATCACAAAGTGGAAATGGGGGACATCTGCAATAGTGTCAACAATAAAAACAAAAAAGTGTTCAGCTTTACCTCAGTGAGGATATTTATAATTGCTACTGTAAAGTTTTGCTTGATAGTTCCAACATCTGGATCACCATGAAGTTTCCATCTGTTGATTATATTTTCCCTTGAAAATTTATTGTATTTTTGGTATGTCAAATAATTTTGTATGATATCCTAGACATTTTGAACATTGTGTCATAAAACTTTGAATCCTGTTAAAATCCTCTGGAGAATGTTGAATTTTTGTGTTTGTTTTCACAGGCGATCAAAGTTCTGCCTCATTTTCTGTATATAAGGTCTGTTCAGTGGTAAAATGTCTTCTGTGCTCTTTGGGTCTGCTGCATGTCTGAGCCATTCAAAGGTTAGTCTGGAACATGGATGGTGGTTTATCTCATAATTTGGTTCTCAAAGCCTTTGCTACTCTTCCTTGTCTGTGTCTTATGCATGCTCAGTTTGGGAATAAGCCTGCAAATTCTGTCACTTTCATTCTATACTTTGGAATTTGTCTCATATTCTCATCTCCCAGAGATCCCTGCTTACTCTTGCCAACATGTTTGGATTCACTCAGAGTCTTAGTACCTCATGCTGCTATACAATAGTACTCTCAGTGTGAAGTTTCAAGAGCTTAGAAAGAGAAAAACCAGATTTTTACCTTCTTTTTTTTGCACCAGAAGTGCCTTTTTGCCCTTTTAACTCCTCTATCCATATTGACAGGGTTTTAGGTGCCTGCCATCACCACAGGCATATCACTTCACAGTGATATGAAGTTCTTCATTATTATAGATTCCATAGTAATGCAATTCAGTCCTACTAGTAGTTCTGGTCTCAAGAGTGCTGGAGGAAGAAAAGAGAGAGAAAGAAAACTAGGAAACTTCACTATACTAAACATTCTTCAAATCTTGGCCGCCTTCTCTAGTCTACTTGCTATTATTCACTTTTAGTAGTTCTTGGAGAGTTTCTTTTTCTATTTTGCCCAACATTTTTGGTTTTTAATCAGTGAGAGTGGTAAGTGCAGTGGGCCACTCCTTCCTGGCTAGGACCTGAAGGGGTGCCTCCCTCCCGCACTAGCTGCAGAACTGCCATACTCCCAAGGACACTGTGGAAAACGTGACAACCTGGAGCCCCTTGGAGCTGATGGGAGGTATGTAGATTTAATGAATCTCCAGCAGCCAGGGCCTTGACTGTTGAGAGAGAAAACTGAATGGTCCTAGAGGTTGACTTGTTTGCTGGCTTATCATACAGCAGGTTCTGCAGGTCAGAGTTAGTGCAACTGAAGGACAAGCTGATACCAACCACTAGGTTCTGGGGATTACCCTTCTCTATCAAGGCCATTGCTAGAGATTTCATTCTTATGTGATCATATAAATGTTCCCTGAGTCTCTACCCTGTAAATGTGTAGTACTTTGATGAGTAGAGTCTTATGTGGACTATTAGGCATGGTGTCTGAGCCATGTGATAATGATTGCTCAGTGGTTTATGTGTTCTCCACTACTTCTTATTATTTTTCCCTAATAAGCGCTATTTTAGCATACGGCATAGTTGATGTGTGTTTGTGACTCCTTTACATAAATCAAACTGAAAAGACAGCAATCTTTTCATCTTCTATGACAGTGGTTCTCAACCTTCTGGCCCTTTAAAGACAGTTCCTCATGTTGTGACCCAACCATAAAATTATTTTCGTTGCTGCTTCATAACTGTAATGTTACTACTGTTATGAATCGTAATGTAAATATCTGATATGCAGGATGGTCTTAGGCGACCCCTGTGAAAGGGTCGTTCGATCCCCAAAGGGGTCGCGACCCACAGGTTGAGAACCGCTGTATGATGAGCCTACATACTTCCTGTTTATTATATTACTAGAAGCCCAGTGCACAGATTTGTGTACTGGTGGGTTCCCTCAGCCTGGCCTGTGCCCTCTCACAATCTGGGACCCCTCAGGGGATGTTGGACTGCTGGTTTGGGCCCAATCCCTGCAGCCCAGGCCAGGCCTGGCCTGCGGCTGAAACCGGCAGCTCGACATCCCCTGAGTGATGCAGCAATGCACTAAGCAGCAGGAGGCCGGGGAGGAACTGGAGCCTGGGCCAGTTGCCACACCATTCCCACTCATCCTGGCTCTGCTGCACCTGCCACCGCTGCCACTCAGTAGCAGTGCTGCGGAGGTGGGAGAGGCTCGCGCAGCTGCTGCTGTGCTTGCCAGCCTTGAGCCCGGCATCTGGCGCCCGTTGGTCAGCTAGGCGATGCTCCCACTGTGGGAGCACACTGACCACCAGGGGGCAGCTCCTGCGTTGAGCATCTGCCTCCTGGTGGTCAGTGTGCATCATAGCAACCAGTTGACTGGTTGTGTGGTCATTAGGTCACTTAGGCTTTTATATATATAGACTAGAGGCCTGGTGCACAAAAATTTGTGCACTCGGGAGGGAAGGGGGCGTCCCTCAGCCCAACCTGTGCCCTCTTGCAGTCTGGGACCCCTCGGGACATAACGGCCTGCTGGCTTAGGCCTGCTCCAGGGTGGCAGAGGGCAGGCCCAATCCCTAGGTGCAGCCCCTGGTCGGGCTCAGAGCAGGGCTGATTGGGGAGTTGGGGTGCCGCCCCCTGTCATGCACAGAGCAGGGCGGATTGGGAGGTTGCGATGCCACCCTCAGTCACACTCAGGGTAGGGCAGATTGGGGGGTTGGGGCACCGCCCTGTCACACTCAAGGCAGGGTCGATGGGGAGGTTGTGGCGCCACCCCCTGTCACGCACAGAGCAGGGCCAATCAGGAGGTTGGGGCGCTGCCCCCTGTCACTCACAAAGCAGGGCCCATCAGGGGGGTTGGGGTTCCGTACCCTGTCACGCACAGAGCAGGGTTGATCAGGGGGTTGGGGAGCTCCCCCCTTGTCATGCACAGAGCAGGGCCCTTCAAGGGGTTGAGGAGCTCCCCCCTGTCACGCACAGAGCAGGGCCAATCAGGGGGTTGAGGAGCTCCCCCCGTCACTCACAGAGTAGGGTCGATAGGGGAGTTGGAGCACCGCCCCCTGTCACACACAGAGCAGGGCGGATCAGGGGGTTGGGGCGCCGCACCCTGTCACACTCAGGGCAGGGCCGATGGGGAGGTTATGGCTCTACCCCGTCACACACAGAGCAGGGCCAGTGGGGGGCGGTTGGGGTGCTGCCCTCTATCACCTACAGAGCAGGGCCGATCAGGGGGTTAGGGCACCGCCACTGTCACACTCAGGGCAGGGCCGATGGGGAGGTTATGGCTCTACCCCGTCAGACACAGAGCAGGGCTCGTGGGGGAGGGGGGCAGTTGGGGTGCCACACCTGTCACACACAGAGCCTCAGGGCAATCAGGGGGTTGGGGAGCTCCCCCCTATCAGGCACAGAGCAGGGCTGATCAGGGGGTTGGGGTGCCTTCCCCTGTCACGAACAGAGCAGGGCAGATAGGGAGGTTGTGGCCCCGTCCCCTGTCACACACAGAGCCACAGGGAGATCAGGGGGTTTGGGCGCTGCCCCCTGTCACGCTGATCCCGGTGCCAGGAGGCATATTACCCTTTTACCATATAGGATAGAGGCCTGGTGCACGGGTAGGGGCCAGCTGGTTTGCCCTGAAGGGTGTCCTGGATCATGGTGGAGGTCCCGCTAGGGTGCCTGGCCAGCCTGGGTGAGGGGCTGATAGCTGTTTTCAGGCTGGCGGGTGACGGAAACGCCCAACTGCTCCTTTTTTTCTTTTTCTTTTTTTATTCTGGGCCAGCTTTAGCTCTGAGGCGTGGCTCCAACTCTGAGGCTCGGCTGCTGAAAGCAGGTATCTGGTTTGTTTGGGTTCTATAATCAAAACACTGTTTCAACTCCATCTCTGAGATTCTGGCTGGCTGAAAGCAGGTTTCTGGAGTTTGTTTAGGTTTTATATTTGTAACAGTGTTTCAAACTGCAAGCTCAGAGGCCGGCAGCAGCAGGCGGGGAACGTTGGCTTCCTCCGTCACTGAAGCAAGCAAGCCTCATGTTCGCTTCAAGCTGCCTGGCTGCCAGCCGCCATCTTGGCTGGCAGTTAATTTGCATATCGCCCTGATTAGACAATGGGAAGGGTAGCAGAGGTACGCCTAATTGCCATGTTTCTCTTTTATTAGATAGGATTCCTAAGACTTTGTAAATTAAACTTCATAATGCTATCAAGTTGCTCCTGATGTCTAACCATCATTCTTCCTGCTAGTTTATTTAATTAATTCTTTTTTCAGTGGAAATTACTCATTAGCAGAGAATATATCTTCCTATATCTGAATATACCCAGAAATAGTCAAATCTCTTGAAAGCCTCCTAATCTGAAGCTTAAATTCAGACACATTTCTTAAAATACTTAAATATAAAACAATCTCTTTTGGCATTTTTTCATTTCAGAACTCAATGTAACTAACTTATATATGTTGATTTATTTTGAATATTGTTGACTCTTGAACAACACGGGTTGGAATTTCACAAGTCAACCTATATGCAGATTTTTTAAAATGAATACCTGTGTAAATGTACCACAGCTTTTTTATCCACCCATCTGCTGATGGGCACTTGGTCTGTTTCCAGATATTAGCTATTGTAAATAATGCAGCAATACACATAGGGGGGCATATATTATTTCAAATTAGTGTTTTGGGTTTCTTCAGATCTATTCCTAGGAGTAGAATAGCTGGGTCATAAGGCAGTTTCATTTTAATTTTTTAAAAGAAACTCTATACTGTTTTCCACAGTAGCTGCACCAATCTGCATTCCCACCAACAGTGCATGAGAGTTCCCTTTTCTCCACATCCTTGACAACACTTGTTTGTTGAATTATGGATGACAGCCATTCTGAGGGGTATGAGGTGATTCCCATTGTGGTTTTAATTTGCATTTCTCTGATGATTAGTGACACTGAGCATCTTTTCATATGTCTATTGGCCATCTGAATGTCTTCTTTGGAGAAGTATCTATTCTGGGCCTTTCCTCATTTTTAATTAGTGTTGAGTTGCTTGAATTCTTTATAAATTTTGGATATTAACCCCTTACCAAATGTATAATTGGTGAGTGTGTTCTCCCACTCAGTGGGTTGTCTTTTTATTTTGTTGGTAGTTTTCTTTGCTGTGCAAAAATTTTTTAGTTTGATGTAGTCCCATTTGTTTATTTTTTCTTTTGTTTCCTTGTCCAAATAGACATATCAGGAAAAAATTGCCATGAGAAATGTCAAGATTTTATTGCCTATGTTTTCTTCTAGGATTTTTTTAATATATATTTTATTGATTTTTTACAGAGAGGAAGGGAGAGGGATAGAGAATTAGAAACATGATGAGAGAGAAACATGATCAGCTGCCTCTTGCACACCCCCTCCTGGGGATGTGCCCGCAACCAAGGTACATGCCCTTGATTGGACTCGAACCTGGGACCCTTCCGTCTGCAGACCGACGCTCTATCCACTGAGCAACACCAGCCAGGGCTCTTCTAGGATTTTTATGGTTTTGAGTCTAATATTTAATTCTTTAATTTATTTTGAGTTTATTCTTGTGTATGGTATAAGAAGGTGGTCTAATTTCATTTTTTTGCATGTATCTGTCCAATTTTCACAATACCATTTACTTAATAGACTATCTGTATCCCTTTGTATGTTCTTGCCTCCTTTGTTGAATATTATTTGAGCATAAAGACAATGGTTTATTTCTGGACTCTCTATTCTATTCCATTGATCTATATGTCGGGCTTCCACCTACATTCCCTGATAAACAGGTAGGCTCTTATCAGGAAGACAAATGGGAAACTTTTGGAGTTTCATTCAATATTTATGACTTTTACTTGTCTGAAGAACTATATAATTAACTAATAAATGTTTCAGAATGCCCCATGCACCAAAGATTCTGCATTGCATGTGTGCTATTCAAGATAAATGTCTATCCATCAAAGCAAAAGGAGTAACCGGGTCACAAAAACCATCCACAGAAATAGAGAAAGTGTCATTAAAGTTCATTTTTATCAGAACCTGTAAAGAGAGAAAGCAGATGTCCTCCAGGTGGTCCTGTTTTCAGAGGAGAAATTTCAGGATGTTGGAAAGTGTTATCTATTATAACACATCTAACAAAGAGAACCATGAAATTCAGGCCAAGGCAAGATAAAAATCTCAATTCCATTTGATTCTCCCCCATCAAAGCCTACTTGACAGAAATAACTGTGACGAAGATGTGAACATTATGAAAAAATGGAAAAATATGAAGTTATTTGATAATTATATATATATATATATAATTTTAAATTCATTACATTAACTCCCTCTTAGAACTCCCGGCTGAAGTTATATTCCTATAAAAATTAAAAATATCCTTGGTATTCTAAGACATTTATAGTCAGAAAAAAAGAGATTTCAACTTCATATTTAAACTGATAAGAACAGATACTACACTTGATCTTAGCCAAAAGGCCGAGAAGCGATTCAACTTCATATTTAATGTGTAACATCTTTCCAAACATTTTCACTGTTAATATTTATACTATTAATCAATCAACATTTCATCATCTTTTCTATGGGACTAGTAAGGAAAGTTTGAATCAAATGCTTTGACTCAATTCAAGGTACACTACACTTTGGTTTTTACTTTACCTGCCACCACTCTAGAAACCCTATTTTTATAAAAATGAAATGATATAATCTTGGCATATCTTATCAAAAGGACTCAGTTGATCTAGTATTCACTATAGTATTTTCCCAAAGTTGACAATTCCTCTACTTAATGATCCAAATGAACTTTTTCCCAAGAAGCAAGGTCTACCGCTAACTTTTTTCAAGATTTATTTATTTTTATTAATACTTTTATGGGGAGCAATTTTAGGTTCTTGGCAAAATTGAGGGAAAGATACAGAGATTTCCCATATATTCCCTGTCCCCATGAGTATGTAGCTTATCTCATTATCATCCCCCATCCGAGTGGGTACATTTGTTGCAATTGATGAACTTATATTGACACACCATTATTACCCAAAGTCCATAGTTTACATTAGAGTTCACTCTTGGTGTTGTACATCCTATGGGTTTGGACAAATGTATGACATGTACGCGTAATTATCACACCATACAGAGTATTTCTACTGCCCTAAAAGTTTTTTGTGTTCCACCTATTTATTCCTCCTCTAGCCCCCAACTCCTGATCTTTTGATTGTTTCCATAGTTTTGACTTTTGAAGAATGTCAGATAGTTGGAATCATGCAGTATGAAAACTTTTCAGATTGGCTTCTTCCACCTAGCGATATGCATCTTAGATTTTTCCATATCTCTTTATGGCTTGATAGCTTACTTCTTTTTTAGGGCAGGATAATATTCCCTTGTATACATGTACCATAATTTATCCATTCACCTCCTGAAGGACATCTGGGTTGCTTCCAAGTTTTGACAAGTATGAATAAAACTGGGTTTTTGTGTGGACAAAAGTTTTCAGCTCTTTTGGATAAATACAAAGGAGTACAATTCCTCAATAATATGGCAAGAGTATATTCAGTTTTGTAAGAGACTGCCAAAATGTCTTCAAAAGTGGCTGTGCCATTTTATATTCCCATCAGCAATGAATGAGAGTTTCTGTTGCCCCATATTCTTGTCAGCATTTGGTGTTGTCAGTGTTTTGGACTTGATCCATTCTAATAGGTGTATAGTAGTATCTCATGGTTGTTTTATTTATTTATTTATTTTTAAATATTTTATTGATTTTTTACAGAGAGGAAGGGAGAAAGATAGAGTTAGAAACATTGATGAGAGAGAAACATCAATCAGCTGCCTCCCGCACACCCCCTACTGGGGATGTGCCTGCAACTGAGGTACATGCCCTTGACTGGAATTGAACCTGGGACCCTTCAGTCTGCAGGCCGATGCTCTATCCACTGAGCCAAACCAGTTAGGGCTCTCATGGTTGTTTTAATTTGCATTTCCCTGGTGGCATATGATGTAAAGCATATTTTTATATATCTGTATATCATCTTTGGTGAGGTGTCTGTTAAGAACATTGGTCCATTTTTAAATTGGGTTGTTTTATTTTTAATGAGTTTTAAGAGTTCTTTGTATATTTTGGATAACAGTTCTTCATCACATGTGTCTTTTAAAATATTTTCTTCCAATTTGTGGCTTGTCTTTTTATTCCCTTGATACCTCTATTTTCACTCTACCTTTTAATTTATCTATTTTTCTCTTTTGAAAATTGAGGCTACATTTACTTATTTCTGAAGCACTCCCATTTTCTCTGGTTGCTAAAATATGATGAGAACATTTTCAAGATTTATTTCTGAGGTAGTTTTTCAATCTTTGCCCTTTTTTTTTGTTTTCTTTAATCATTTGATGCCACATAATATAAAAAATCAATATCAATCAATATCAACAAGAATCAGTTATTATTGAAGCAGGGAATTTTATTACTTGGAGCTTTGGAAATAGCCTTGTTTCCTACATCAAAGATCTGATTGCATTGCCATAATGCCTGTGTTATTCTGAGACTGCTGTTACCTATGGTAATATGAAATCTTGTGTTCCATACTCACTTCTGTATAGGTCTGGATTATCAAGCTGTGTTCCCACTTTTATATCTACATTAGAGGCCTGGTGCATGGATTAGTGCACATTGAAAGGAAATAAATAAGAAGAAATATTTTAGAGGCTGGAGAGGGACCGCGGGAGGTTTGCTCCAGGGAGTGTCTGGCCCATCTCACCCAGTCCCAGTCAGCCGGACCCCAGCAGCAAGCTAACCTACTGGTCAGAGCGTCTGCCTCCTGGTGGTCAGTGCATGTCATTGCAACTGGTCAAACAGTTGAATGAACCGTCAGACACTTAGCATATTAGGCTTTTATTATATAGGATATCAATCTAATTTCCTTTATTATCAAGTTGAGACATTAACTTGAATCCAAGTCAGTGGAGGAGGCTTCAAAGACACGGCTAATTACTGTAAATCCTCCTTCCCTAGGAAATGTCAAAGTTGGAGATTTTGCTAACTTCTGAATTAGACAACTTAACCAGATTCCCTTGTTACTTACCCTACACTTGAAATGAAATTTTCTGCTGTCAATGCTTCTTGAGTCCTGCTTGTGCCTACTTTGAACCCCTGCTTCTCTTATTGCGCCTAATCTCTACATTCAGGTTGGTTTCCCCCAGTCTTCAAATCCTATATACTTGTTACAGCTTTCTACTCACTTCTTGTTTCTAACTTCCCTACTCCACCCTGCATTTTCAAGGACTGAAACTTGCCTTAATACCTTAGCCTGCCTAACTAATGACATAATACAAGTATCTGCATTTGGATATTTGAACACACTTAAAGGTTAGATTTTTCTTATTTCCTCACCTATGATGGATTTAATTGTCATTTAATGGTATCTGATTCTTTCCAATATAAGGGAAAATAATGCAAAATTCAAGTCAAACATTTTGTGAAAAGAGTTGACCTCAGTCAATATTACTGCTCTATCAGGCACCCATCCCACTGTGAAATTCCTTGAGGGAAATATATGTCCAGGGAACAAAGTCAGGCAAATGTATAAAACTGCTCCATAAATGTAGAGCAGAGCTGTTTGTGGCCATCAGCTTTGACCTTGTCATTCTCCTTTGCATGAACATTATGGTGCTATTAGAAATAACCATCTCTCCCCATAGTCCTTTAATTCTTCAAGCCCTTCATACTGCTCCAGGGGATTGGCCACTTAATCCCCCAAACCCTGTCTTCAATGGATATTTCATCTCAAGTAACCTTGTAAATAATTTGACGATGTGAGATCCTGAGGTTCTATCAATTAATATAAGCTGGATTTTCACTGTTCTCAATTCCAACCAGGCCCTCCTTTCCCATAAGGAATTATGGTCTGCAGCCATGCCTCTCCATTTGCTCTATCAACTAGCAAATGGAACTAACTTCACTTGGTTTAAGCAGAAAATGGTTTTATTAAGCAGATACTGGGTAACTCATCCAACTTATTCAATGCTATAAAACAAGGAACAGTGATTAAATTACAACACATAAATAATCTGGTGAAAACACTACTGCCACCCACATTGTGCACTTAGCTGGAGAGTAACTCATATTTCAGCTTTTACAGTAGGAGGAGTATTCAGCCTCATGTGGTAGGAATTCCCCAAACATGGAAAAGGCATTCATGTGTCCAACAGCCAAAAAAGAATAAAGATGTCCACCACACTATCTTTAGCTTATACTGTGGCAGATAAAAGAAGCTATAATTGGTCTACATTCTTTAATAGTATACATTAATACATATATTAATTTGAATGATTTATATATTATCTAACAATCAACAGAAAACTCCATCTGCTGTATAAATTTATAACAGAACAAAATGAGAAAATGTGAACTCTAAGTAGTCTTAAAATGATAGAGGAATGGATTAAAAATATCATAAAGATGATATGGAAATTTGACCATTCTTTATCTCACTGATGTGTAAGCCTAAATTCTAGAACCCCTGAAAATTTCAATTGATACAAAGGAAATATAAACCAAGGAAGAATAAAATTTCACTTGATAGATTTGACTTTTTCCATTAACCACAGTATTGTTGGCTTATTTCTCATGTTCCATGGAATTTATTTTCTTTTTTTAAAAAATGTGTTTATTGATTTTCAGAGAGAGGAAGGGAGAGTGAGAGTGAGATAAAAACATCAATGATGAGAGAAAATCATCAATCCGCTGCCTCCTACCACTGGGAATTGAGCCCACAATAATCCCGGCATGTGCCCTGATCAGGAATCCAACCGTGACCTCCTGGTTCCTGGGTGGACATTGGACCACTGAGCCACACTGGCCAGGCCCATGGAATTTATTTTCATGACAAATATAAAGAAAATGTTATAGCTCTGTGTTATGCTACCAATTCTAGGTGATGAAAAGAAATGGACACCAATGGGAAACTGGTACTGCAATGATGGGGCTGTTGTATTTCTGATCCTGCTATGCCAGCATTCTACCCATTTTGTCAGCCATGATTTGCTGCTCAGATTGGACACCACATCTCTTACAGCTCTGTGCTGTAGCCAATTCTTCCTTGTTTTCATCTCTTCTTCTTTCCACTGTCTAGTCACCTACTGACAGGCATTCACACTAAATGACAAGATTTCTTAAAATTCAACACTTGAATGGTTATATTATTATAAAATTCACACTTATCATGAAACACTTTTAGTTTCAAGATATCACTAACATATAATTGACAGTTTTACTATTACAAATTTGTTATGCCAGGAGAAATTTAGGATTAGAGAAGAACTCCTTCCAGCAATAACCAGGAACATGCTCTAACTTATAGAATACAAAGCAAAAGGAAGAAGTTCCCAGAACATAATACTTGTTTGAGGAGTCTTCTGTTCAGCTGCTGTAAGCTTATTCATCATAATCCCAAGAGAAATAACTTTATTTTTTAAAAATATGTTTTTATTGATTTTTAGAGAAAGAGAGGAAGGGGGAGGGAGAGATAGAAACATGAATGATGAGAGAGAATCATTGATCGGCTGCCCCCCACCGGAGATTAAGCCCACAAACCGGGCATGTGCCCTGACCAGGAATCAAACCATGACTTCCTGGTTCATGGGTCAGCGCTCAACCACTCAGCCCGCCTAAGAGAAATAATTTTAGATAATTGATCCAAGTTCCATGTGTTTGTACATTTGGTTCTCTATTAATGCAGCTCCTATTGTCCTATTGCTAACTGCTACAGTCATTCCATAGGGATTTAGATCCCCCCCCCCCCCCCCGCCCTAAAGCCCTAATAGGAAACGTTTTCCTTAATTTTTGTATTTTTATTGATTCTAAGAAATACACTCTTGGAGCACTCATTACACAGATGAACTTCAGTTTATGTTTTATTTTTGAATTTTCTATCTAAGTGAATACAAATTTAAAATAATAATCGCTAAGCAGCTATGTCGTCAAAGAGAGTTTCTGAATTGTAGATAAACATAAGATGAGAACAATTCTATCTTGGAGAAAAGAATATTTACAAATTAAATTATATTCTCAAAAATAACATAATGGCTAATTCTTTGCAAAGTAAGATATACATTTGCAAATTGGATAACAAGTAGTTTTAGTCATTGACATTTCAAATGTTTGCTTTGAGTACCAAAACTAATTTGAAAGTAAAAATGTAATTATATCAGCCAATTTCATTCTAATTTAATTTTTACAAACTTGATCAGTCCACATTTTGTCTCTTACGAAAACTAAGAGTTTTGTCTTATCTAGAAAGCCCGGGATTTGACTATTTTCCTCTTACCTGCCCCCCTGAATTTGCTTCCTGGTTGTCTGATATATGTACTTTTTTTACCCAAAATTGACTCAATGATAGTTGCATTGAATTAGAACCCTAAGCAATATTTGGGATAAAATTGGAAATATGGTTTTCATGAAAATAATAATATATGACCTTGAGTTTGGCACCTGAATAAAGGTGGTTGAGAATAACTGAACTGCGTGTTGAATCCTCTTCAGAGCAGTGTGTGGTGGGGTCAGGCAGTATGGAGCCAGTTCATCAGGGTGTTTATTGTAAAGTGACTTTGCTAACAGGTGGTTTATTCTGCCTCTCATCAGGTTTAGTTTTACCTGCTTCTGTTTAGCAACAGAGAAGCTGCCACACTGCATAGCTTGAACACTAGAATTTCACTTCTTCTGATATCCACTCAATCCTGGCTTCGGGTAGTTAAATAATTTCCTGGAGTAGCAAACACATTTTTCACTATGGTAATAAAATATGACATCCCAGAAGTTTAATTAATTAATGAATCAATTATAGATAGAATATCTGAAGAATAAAAACAATAAAGGTTAAAGTGGTAATGCACATAAAGCATATTGTTCTGTCAGAGAACTATCCTTTCTCTATAAATTAATGATTTAGTAAATAGTGTTTTGAAATAGCACAATGTTATATATATGGTGACTTGTCATAATTTTTTTTTCCATATGAACCTTTTGAAAGATTTTTGTCAGATGACAGGTGATTATCCTCATTGCAGCTAAAAAATATTTAAAAAGCTATGTAGAAATATAACATGAGTATCATGTTGAGTTGCCAGCACAAAGGATATCTCTACAAATGGAATACATTTTAACTAAATCAATCTGTATTCTCTTTTTAAAAGATTTTTTGTAAATTTCATTCCATTTCTTCTAACTAGTTCTAACTAGTTACATATGCACAATAAACTCAACTGGAGGAATATTTAGGTTGACCTAAAAGGGTAGTAAATATTATTAACTGACCTATATAATGCAATCTCTAAGCCAAGGAAAAGTGAAGACAACAAGAGCATTCTCTGTCTTAAAATATTTTCAGAGAATCATAACTTAATTTGTCATTTAAGATTAAAATATACTTTTGAAATGAAAAATAAGGTTAAATGAAATCTAGTTTTTTTTATAAAATACTGATTTTATTAAAATTTGATTGATTCTAAAATACACTTGAATTCCTTATATGCCAAGATTACACTTATTATACATTTATGCAGCTGATCCATAAGGTCTGGGGGGAAAAAGTTCATAATGGAAGCACTGATATTGCCTTAAATATACATAAATCGTTGATATTATGATCTGTTTTAAATTCATATTTACCTATGTATGGATCATTTGTTTTACAGATTTTTCTAATATGTCAAATGAACAGGAGCTGTTGAAAAGTATGCTTATTTTTCTGAGTGAATAAGAAATAAATGGCTAAATTCTAAATTAGATTTAGAATTTTAATAATTAAAAATTTGAAAAGGAGAACCAAGATGGCGGCATAGGTTAACGCCGGAGTTTGCTGCTTTGAACAACTACTTCAAAAGTGAAACCAAAAAACGGAAGGGACATCACCCAGAACCACAGGAACGCTGGCTGAGTGGAAGTCCTACAACTAGGAGGAAAGAGAAACGCATACGGACACTCAGAGGAGGCGCAGTGCTGAAGTCAAATTCTGAGGTGCGGAGTGCGCGGAGCGGGCTGGCGGCGGAGGGCGCGGTTGTTGTTTTCAATCGGGAGGGAGTCGCAGACTCTGAGCACCAGATCCTGGCGAGTCTTTAGGGACCCAGACTCAAACGGGAGAAGCGGGACTGTCTGGCTTCGGTCAGAGCGAGTGCAGCTTTCTCTCCGAGCTTTGCAGCGGGTGCTGGGACCCAGAGAGGCAGAGCCCCTGGGGACAGGACTGAGAGCCGCCATAACTGCTCTCTCCAGCCCACCCTGTTGATCCTGTGCGACCCGCCCCGCCCAAGCCCTGCACAGAGGCATTTGCCGGATAGCCTCAGGCAAAGGCTAGATTAGCACCTCCCTAGAGGACAGAAGTTCTCTCACTGCTGACACAGCTGATTCTCATAGCCACTTGGCCTGGAGGTCAAACCCTCCCTGGAATTAGCTACAACAATCAAGATTTAACTATAAGACTGCGAACAAAGACCACTAGGGGGTGCACCAAGGAAGCATAACAAAATGCGGAGACAAAGAAACAGGACAAAATTGTCAATGGAAGAAATAGAGTTCAGAACCACACTTTTAAGGTCTCTCAAGAACTGTTTAGAAGCTGCCGATAAACTTAATGAGATCTACACGAAAACTAATAAGACCCTCGATCTTATATTGGGGAACCAACTAGAAATTAAGCACACACGGACTGAAATAACGAATATTATACAGACACCCGACAGCAGACCAGAGGAGCGCAAGAATCAAGTCAATGATTTGAAATGCGAGGAAGCAAAAAACATCCAACCGGAAAAGCAAAATGAAAAAAGAATCCAAAAATGCGAGGATAGTGTAAGGAGCCTCTGGGACAGCTTCAAGCGTGCCAACATCAGAATTATAGGGGTGCCAGAAGATGAGAGAGACCAAGATATTGAAAACCTATTTGAAGAAATCATGACAGAAAACTTCCCCCACCTGGTGAAAGAAATGGACTTACAGGTCCAAGAAGCGCAGAGAACCCCAAACAAAAGGAATCCAAAGAGGACCACACCAAGACACATCATAATTAAAATGCCAAGAGCAAAAGATAAAGAGAGAATCTTAAAAACAGCAAGAGAAAGAAACTCAGTTACCTACAAGGGAATACCCATACGACTGTCAGCTGATTTCTCAACAGAAACTTTGCAGGCCAGAAGGGAGTGGCAAGAAATATTCAAAGTGATGAATACCAAGAACCTACAACCAAGATTACTTTATCCAGCAAAGCTATCATTCAGAACAGAAGGTCAGATAAAGAGCTTCACAGATAAGGAAAAGCTAAAGGAGTTCATCACCACCAAACCAGGATTATATGAAATGCTGAAAGGTATCCTTTAAGAAGAGGAAGAGGAAGAAAAAGGTAAAGATACAAATTATGAACAACAAATATGCATCTATCAACAAGTGAATCTAAGAATCAAGTGAATAAATAATCTGATGATCAGAATGAACTGTTGATTATAATAGAATCAGGGACATAGAAAGGGAATGGACTGACTATTCCTGGGGGGGAAAGGGGTGTGGGAGATGTGGGAAGAGACTGGACAAAAATCGTGCACCTATGGATGAGGACAGTGGGTGGGGAGTGAGGGCGGAGGGTGGGGCGGGAACTGGGAGGAGGGGAGTTATGGGGGGGAAAAAAAAAGGAACAAATGTAATAATCTGAACAATAAAGATTTAATTAAAAAAAAAAAAACATTAAAAAGTGTGGTTTCTCTGTCTCCACCTTCAGAGGTTACCTCAGGTACTTTGGAAGTCACAAGTCTCAGTTGCAGTTCCAGTGGCCAAAACTAGATGGTGCTCTATGGTTGTCAGTGTATCAAGTCCATATCCAGAGATTTAGTGTAGTTGGAATTAAGGGTTTAATTAAGGATGTATTTTATGATTCAATTAAGGATGAGTTTCAGATTTGACCCCTCTCCTTTCCTTCTTTTGTAGACCTTTTTTAGGGATCAGGAAGCATGCTTTCTCTGTTTATTGGCTTCGTTATTTCTTATCCCACTTCTAGCCCTTAATTCAACACCTGTAAAATGATCAGACTTAGTGATATATATAATCCTAGAGTAATATTTAAAGGAAATATGCAGCATTACACAGCTAGTCAGACTCTACTAGAATTTACTAGAATTAGTCTGGTCTTTGCTCAATGAAGACTAGTCACCTAACAAAATGAGAAAGTATAGGTAGGAAGACTAAATTCCCATTTTGGGGGGAAAGCATTAGAAGAGCCAGGAATGAATCCTGGTTGTTCTGTTCCTTCCATCATCAAAGTAGTTTTGGCTCTCTTACTGAATAACCTCATTGTCCTCTTACAACACTTTGAAGATCCGCTGATAGAAGAGCAAAGGAAAATAGGAAGGAAGAGGACTAGCAAAAGCTCACTGATTAGCATATTCCATGTGTCAGGCACCAATTTACTAGTAAATACATTTTCTTTTTTGAAGCAATCGGCAATCAAAGGAGGTGTAATGAATGATCTCTCTCTCTGTCTCTCTTTCTCTCTCTCTCTCTCTTTATTGACTTGACAGAGATAAAGGAAGGGAGAGAGATAGAGACAGAGATCATTCATTTGTGGTTCCATATTTATGTATTCATTTGTTGCTTCTCATATGTGCGGTGACCCAGAGTCAAACCCTAAACCTTGTATATGGCCATGATGCTTGAGCTACCTGGCCAGGGCTGTTTGCTTTATTTCTTGTAATTGATATAAATTATCTTGTTTCATAGTTTTCTAGTCTATGAGTGATCTACAACATGTGTTATGTCAATAAAGTAATTTCTCAAGAATACAACTTCCAATTAAATTTTAGCAACACTCTGCAATTATGTTTTTATGCATATACACCATAAAGAATGTAAAGAAATGGAAGACATGATTTCTTCCTTTATGTTCTTGATAAATTACTGGTTAAGACATGTATAAATATTCATTCATTACACATTTATTTAGCTACATGCAAAATAGGACTGGGCACTGCAGGGATCAAAGGATGACTGAGTCAAAGCCCCTGACCAAAGGGATTATGGAACAAGGACCTGCCCCTGGTGCTGCCACACCCAGGCATGGATGCATATGTCTGGACACAATCCTGGGGAAATCCCTTACCATGTGGAAGAAATGACATTGGCCTCAGGATAAGACCTTCATTTCCTGCCTGGTTTATAAGAAAACCATATTTGCGTAGGGGCCCTCAAAATTGCCTCTTTACTGCATGTAAGGCTGTTTTCTGTCTTCCTCAACCTCTCATACACTTCTGCCTGGTTTATCACAAGTGTTATATATTTGGGTTTGTCTTTCTCTGTCTGACTTATTTCACTTAGCATAATAGCCTCTAGATCCATCAATGTTGTCTCAAATGAAAAGATTTCATTCTTTTTGTTGTTGTTTTTGTTAATCCCCACCCAAGGATATTTTTTTCCATTGATTTTTAGAGAGAGTGAAGGGAAGGGAATAGATAGAGAGACACACACACATTGATTGGTTGGTCTCCCACATGCCCTGATAGGTCCAGAGATGAATCCTGCAACCGCTATATGTGCCCTTGACCCAAATCGAACTGGTGACCCTTCAGTCTGAGGGCTAATGCTCTATTCACTGAGCCAAACTGGCTAGGGCTCATTCTTTTTTTATTTCTGTGTATTATGTGGAATCTAAAAACAAAACAAGCAAAATAAAAACAGAGACCAAAGGGATGCTTACCAGAGAGAGGGAATGGGAGTATGGGTAAAAAGGGGAAGGAGAATATAGTCAATAATATTGTGATAAGTTTACAAGGTGATGGATGATTACTAGAATTAGTGGGGTGATCATGTTAGAAGGTATAAAAATGTTGAATCTCTATATTGTACACCTGAAACTAGTGTAACCAATATAAAAATGTATACCGACTATACTTAAGTTAAAAAAAGAGTGTTGTCAAACTGTAATCTATTATTATGTTGCATAGCTGAAAGTCATTAGTTTACCCACTGATTTTTGAAGACTGTTCTCTTTCTGATTCAAGATAATTTAGAACCTTAGTAGCTGACTTCTATGTGATCTCAGCAATGCTCAGTGAGACCTTTTCTGATGACTAATTATTAGAATGGCCTTACTCCTAACCAACCTCTCTTTTCCACTTCTTGAATTTGTCTCACTAAATTTAATTTTACAGTTGACATATTGTAGTATTTCATTTGCTTTTTGCAACATTTGACTATAGTATTATCACATAACTGGGAATGAAGCTCATACTGAAATGAAAAGCTATTGTCAATGTGTAAGTTTTGTCAGAGGTGTAATTTTTAATATCTTAATTTTCCATGGTAAGTGCAGCTTTGTTAGCCTGATAGGCTAGGATCAATTTTACATCCACTTACTACCAGACCAGTCTGGATGTGCTCCCAGAGTCAGAGTCAGTGAGCACAGTGTCTAAGTAGGTTAGCATCTGCTATGTACATTTGATTTCTGACTCCAAAACTTCTCAACCATCATAGTTAATTTTTAGTCCTTATAGATTATGAAGAGCTATGACACATTTTATCCCATTAAAACTTTGTGATGCCTATGATTTCTTTTTGATTTTTTTAAACCTCCAAATTACCTATGAGGAAACCAAAGATCAGAGAAATAACGGTTCCCCCCCACCCCCCAGGGCACACAACTAGTAAGTCTCATGGAACTAGGATTCAACATTAGGACTAACTCTAAATTGAGTACAAATAGTTTATATTTATTTAGCATCTATTATGTACCACACACAGCTCTAAGCTAACTTAAACTCACAACAACCCTTTAAGGGAAGTATTAATTTTGTCTTTATTTTACAGATCTGTAAACTGAGGCACAAAGAAGGTAAGTGACTTCTCAAACTCCCAAAGCTACAAAGTGGCAAACCTGGCTGCAAACTAGGGCTGAACTACCCTCTGCGTAGGACATGGTAAGTCTGATAACCACTTTGACATCTCACAGAGGTGTTAGGATTTAATAGGACAAACTGTATCATGGACCTTTGTAATCCATAAGGAATCAAAGTTGATGGCTGAGGAGAAATTTTGGGAGAAATGAAGTGTGCATATATTACGTTGGTGAGGCACATTCCAACCAGGTAAAGATGAGGGTATAAAACTGTGTAATCAACAGTTAGAATCAGAATATGTGCTGACAGCAGCTTTCCATTGATTTACCATTTTCCTCACTGGAATTTCCTTTAGGTGGTTAAGGAATAAAGATCAGAAAGTTAAGGGCAGGAAATAAAAATAATTATAGGTTATGGGTCTATTCTATATTATTACTAATATATCTTTTAATCTCCCTTGTAGGTTTCCCCTTTTCTTGATTCATTAATGACAGAATACTCCAGAATTAAGAATATCTTTAAAATTCTGCTCTTTGCTATCTGTATTTTCTCCTGGCAACCTCATACAATCCCATGGCTTGAAATGCCATTTGTATTCTGAGAATTCCAAATAGCTTTCCAGATATCACATCCTGAATTATAGACACAGGTCTACAATTGCCAACTCAACTTCAAATAGATATCTCAAGCTTAATGTCCTGATCTTTTCTGAAAATCTTGCTTCCCTTGTACTGTTAATTGCAGCTCCTTCCTTTCAGTTTTAAATATTAAAAAATTAACTTTTTATCTATAAAAAGTAGATTCTCAACACAGTAACCTCAATGATCTTATTTCATCAGGATAATGTCACACACACCCCACTCCCACTCAAAATCTTCCAAAGTCATTCTAATTCCCTAAGAGTATAATTCAGTGTTTTTATAAAAGCCAGCAAGACCTTACATGATATGATACATGCTAATGCTTTTGCTTCAACTTATACTGCTTTATATATGAAAAGCCAAGCAACCAGCACGACCAGTCACTATGATGCACACTGCTGCCGGCCCCTTCCCCTGGCCTGCCTGGCCCCAATTGGCCCCAATCAGGGGCGGGCCAGACAGATCCCACCCATGCACGAATTCGTGCACCCGGCCTCTAGTCTACTATAATCTGCTCTTGTCTTTAGTTTTAGATTGTCGCATTCTCATCCAGAGTGGATTTACAGCCTAGCCAGTGTGGCTCAACTGGTTGAACATCAACCTATAACCAGGAGGTTACAATTCGATTCCCAGTCAGGGCACATGCCCAGGTTTGCGGTTCACAGGAGGCAGAAAATCAATGATTCTCTCTCATCATTGATGTTTTTATCTCCCTCTCCCTTCCTCTCTGAAATCAATTAAAAATATATTTTAAAAAGAGTAGCTTTACAAGTTGCCTACTTGGAAATTAAAGAGATACATAGTGAAACAAACCATTTTCCATTCAGATTTCGCAAATCTTAAAATTTCACTAAGAGAATAATTTTTCTCATGTTATATGTTTTTGACATCATCTCCACTCATGTGTCATGGCAACTGTGACAAGACTTTTACATCAAATTTTTTAGGACATTTTGTCTTGATCAACTCCTATTCTGAATTTCCAGGTTGGTCCACAGTGGAAAACTCATTTATTTTTGCCCCAGGTAAACAACTTATGTCCATTTATAACTCAAAGCTGCCTGTGCAATTGGGTGATTACCCAGTGAATCTGATCAATATAAACAACCAAAGTAGATAATAAAAGCTGAAATAACTTTTAAAAATTAAACTTTTATTGCCCATCTATCTAGATCATTGTGTCTCTTCAGCACTTATTTTCTCTATGGGTGAAGCTTAAGGGGTCTTAATAGATGACCTCAGAGAAAGCACCTGTTTTTCTCATTATCTTCTTGGAATACTGCTAAGCTATGCTTTGTCTATATAGTATATAACCTACCTACACAGATGTTAACTTGGCTATTGTGCTTTATGAACATGGTGCCTCTCAGCAGAGCCCATCAAGTCTCGGCAGGCTGATGAAATACCTCACTCAACCCACATTCACATCTGACTGCATTTTCTTCCAATTCCTGCAGCTATTTGCACTAAAATATTTAGAATTTGGACTCAAATTTTTTTTCACAGGAAGCTATATATTGATAATATGTATTCATAAAGAATATTGGTTACAGAGACACTGAACATAGAACATGCTCACATGGTATATTTTCACTGTAAATTGTATCCTCTAAATGCATAGTAAATTTGGCAAAGTGAAAAGGAAAGAAAAGGCCCTTAGAAATCTCAAAACTATCTATAATAATAAAAGCATAATATGCTAATTAGACAGGATGTCCTTCCGGACATCCTTCCTTCTGGACAAAGCCGCGGCAGGTGGGGGCCATGGCAGAGGTGGTCGCCACAGTGGCGAGGGCCAAGGCCCTTGCACGAATTTTGTGCATCGAGCCTCTAGATAAAAGTATAAATCACCAGTAGATTTTCTTGGTAATCCCATCATTATACCCTAAAGAATAAATATTTATAGTCCTTGTAATTTTATCTTAGGTACTCTAGTTCTATTCTTAGCTTTATAAATGTGTTATCATTTTTTTCTCACTCTCACAAAACTATCTGCTTCAGTATCTTCTAGCCAGTGAATTCCACTTGTGTTTTAAATTTTAAGAAGGACATATTTTTAAAAGTTGGTTGCTTTTCCTGACTTTTAGGGGTTTTTTTTTTTTTTTTAATTAAATCTTTATTATTCAGATTATTACATTTGTTCCTCTTTTTTTCCCCCCCATAACTCCCCTCCTCCCAGTTCCTGCCCCACCCTCCGCCCTCACTCCCCACCCACTGTCCTCATCCATAGGTGCACGATTTTTGTCCAGTCTCTTCCCACATCTCCCATACCCCTTTCCCCCCCAAGAATAGTCAGTCCATTCCCTTTCTATGTCCCTGATTCTATTATAATCAACAGTTCATTCTGTTCATCAGATTATTTATTCACTTGATTCTTAGATTCACTTGTTGATAGATGCATATTTGTTGTTCATAGTTTGTATCTTTACCTTTTTCTTCTTCTTCCTCTTCTTAAAGGATACCTTTCAGCATTTCATATAATACTGGTTTGGTGGTGATGAACTCCTTTAGCTTTTCCTTATCTGTGAAGCTCTTTATCTGACCTTCTGTTCTGAATGATAGCTTTGCTGGATAAAGTAATCTTGGTTGTAGGTTCTTGGTATTCATCACTTTGAATATTTCTTGCCACTCCCTTCTGGCCTGCAAAGTTTCTGTTGAGAAATCAGCTGACAGTCGTATGGGTATTCCCTTGTAGGTAACTGAGTTTCTTTCTCTTGCTGTTTTTAAGATTCTCTCTTTATCTTTTGCTCTTGGCATTTTAATTATGATGTTTCTTGGTGTGGTCCTCTTTGGATTCCTTTTGTTTGGGGTTCTCAGCGCTTCTTGGACCTGTAAGTCCATTTCTTTCACCAGGTGGGGTAAGTTTTCTGTCATGATTTCTTCAAATAGGTTTTCAATATCTTGGTCTCTCTCATCTTCTGGCACCCCTATAATTCTGATGTTGGCACGCTTGAAGCTGTCCCAGAGGCTCCTTACACTATCCTCGCATTTTTGGATTCTTTTTTCATTTTGCTTTTCTGGTTGGATGTTTTTTGCTTCCTCACATTTGAAATCATTGACTTGATTCTTGCGCTCCTCTGGTCTGTTGTCGGGCGTCTGTATAATATTCATTATTTCAGTCCGTGTATGCTTAATTTCTAGTTGGTTCCCCAATATAAGATCGAGGGTCTTATTAGTTTTCGTGTAGATCTCATTAAGTTTATCGGCAGCTTCTAAACAGTTCTTGAGAGACCTTAAAAGTGTGGTTCTGAACTCTATATCTTCCATTGACAATTTTGTCCTGTTTCTTTGTCTCCGCATTTTGTTATGCTTCCTTGGTGCACCCCCTAGTGGTCTTTGTTCGCAGTCTTATAGTTAAATCTTGATTGTTGTAGCTAATTCCAGGGAGGGTTTGACCTCCAGGCCAAGTGGCTATGAGAATCAGCTGTGTCAGCAGTGAGAGAACTTCTGTCCTCTAGGGAGGTGCTAATCTAGCCTTTGCCTGAGGCTATCTGGCAAATGCCTCCGTGCAGGGCTTGGGCGGGGCAGGTCGCACAGGATCAACAGGGTGGGCTGGAGAGAGCAGTTATGGCGGCTCTCAGTCCTGTCCCCAGGGGCTCTGCCTCTCTGAGTCCCAGCACCCTGCTGCAAAGCTGGGAGAGAAAGCTGCACTCGCTCTGACCGAAGCCAGACAGTCCCGCTTCTCCCGTTTGAGTCTGGGTCCCTAAAGACTCACCCGGATCTGGAGCTCAGAGTCTGCGACTCCCTCCCGATTGAAAACGCCAACCGCGCCCTCCGCCGCCAGCCCGCTCCGCGCACTCCGCACCTCAGAATTTGACTTCAGCACTGTGCCTCCTCTGAGTGTCCGTGTGCGTTTCTCTTTCCTCCTAGTTGTAGGACTTCCACTCAGCCAGCGTTCCTGTGGTTCTGGGTGATGTCCCTTCCGTTTTTTGGTTTCACTTTTGAAGTAGTTGTTCAAAGCAGCAAACTCCGGCGTTAACCTATGCCGCCATCTTGGTTCTCCACTTTTAGGGGTTTTTAAAATCATGATCATTTAATATTCATTTTATTTTTCTTTATGGATTTATCATGCATTAAATTTTTTCTTGAACTTGAGATTTGTTTATTTCTTTTGCTGTGCAGAAGTTTTGTTTGTTATTTATTTATTCATTTATTAAAATATTTTTATTGATTTCAGAGAGGAAGAAAAAGGAAGAGAAAGAGAGAGAGAGAGAATAAGAGAGAGAGAGAAACATCGATGAGAGAGAATCATTGATCAGCTGCCTCTTACATGCCCCCCACTGGGGATTGAGCCTAGAACCCTGGCATGTGCCCTGATCAGGAATAGAACTGTGACCTCCTGGTTCATAAGTCGATGCTCCACCACTGAGTACACTGGCTGGACTCAGTTTGCGTTTTTAATGTCATATAAAAAACAAAAAAACAAACATTGCCAAGATCAGTGTCACAGCACTTCTTTCGTATGTTTTCTTCTAGGAGTTTTATGGTATCAGGTCTTATGTTGAAGTATTTTTATCATTTTGAATTAATTTTTGTGAGTGGAGTAAGATAGGAGTCCACTTTTATTGTTCTGCATGTGGGTATCCATGTTTCCTGGCACCATTTGTTGAAGAGACTGTCCTTTCCGCATTGAATGTCCTGGGCTCCCTTCTCTAATAGTAGCTGACCATTTATGCAGGGGTTTATTTCTGGGCTCCTTACTCTGTTCTATTGGTCTTGGTATTTATCTTTATGCTATCATCAGAGTGTTCTAATTATCACAGCTTTGAAATATAATTTAAAATAAAAAAAGTGTGATGCCTCTGGCTTTTGTCTTTCTCAAGATTGCTTTGACTACTCAGGGTCTTGTGTGGCTTTATATCAATTTTAGAATTTTTTTTTCTGTTTCTGTGAAAATGCCATTGGAATTATGATAAGAATTTCATTGACTTTATAGATGGCTTTGGGTAGATGGGTACTTTAACAATATTAATTTTTCTAATCCATTAATGTGGGATATCTTCCTATTTAGGTCTTCAATTTCTTTCATTAAAGTCTTGCAGTTTTCAGTGTACAGATCTTTCACTTCATTGGTTAAATTTATTCTCAAGTATTTTATTATTTTTGGTGCTATTGTAAATGGGATGGTTTTCTTTTTTCCAGAGATTTCATTGTTAATGTATACAAACACAACTGATTTCTGCATGTCGATATTATATTCTGCAACTTTACTGAATTCATTGATCAATTCCAACAGTTTATTTTTTAGTTGCACATGACCTTTATTATTTCTTGTCTGCCATAATCATTGTCATGGTCATTGCCTCTCCTTTCATATACCCTATCTTTAGGAAATGATTGTTATATGCCATGCACATGTATTTTACAGGTGAAGAAATTGGGTACAGAGGGATTAAGTAGCAAATGTTAATCATTACAGCTAGTAAGTGGCAGACATGGGATATAAAACCAAGTCAGTCTGACTCTAGACTTTGTTCCATTAAATACCTTTATTATTACCTTTTAGTTTTCAAATGGTATAACAATTATTTAAATGGCCTTTGAGATAGATAGAAACACACATTTAGCTGTTGAAATAGTCAATTTTTAAGTGTTTTAGAAATTAATCATTAGATCATCTAAACATTGAAATATCTATTGTTGCAAAATATTCCATAGTTGCAGTCAGTTACCCAAAGAATGAAGCATATTTCTTGTAAGGCCTTACTTACCTCTAACAACTTTCCAGAGTCATCTGCATCACTACCTACAGTTCAGTTGACATCAATCTGCTCATTAGCCCCTGAAATGACTGTGCACCTTGCTCCTTCTCCGTCTTTGCTTTTGCTGTACTTTAAAGCCAGTTGAAGATATTTCTCTTCTGCTACCCAAAGGGTGGATTGTTACACTCATGTCTTTCTGTTCTGAACCAACAGCCCTTTTGAGTTTGTCTATTCCTTTAGAATCTAAATCTAAGCTCCCTGAAGACAAAGTTGGACCTCACTCATCTCTGTTTTCCTTTTATGCCTGGTTCAGAACTGAGTAAATGCGATCTGAAATGTATGGCACTCAAAGATCTCGGACAATAAGTTACTTGCCTGTGGTCACTCAGCTGATTTGGTTTGGGGCTAAGAGTCTAAAAACCAGGCCTTGTAAATTCCCATCAGATCTAAGATCTTCCCACAAGATCATTTTGGTGATACTTACACTCTAAAACTCTCTATTGTGTTGCTACCTATTTTTACTAGGATGAATTCTTTCCCATTTCTTCTCTGTGTTTGTATCTATTTTTATAACATAAGCAGGCTGCACATCCAATCTGTTGTTAATATGTGGGGATTTTTCAACACTCTTTTTCTCTTGACTTTTTCGCACCAGCCAGGCTATGAAATATGTTTGTTTAAATTTATCTTTAATGTTGAAAGATGAATTACATACATTCTGCTAGCCACAGAACACCCTCCTCTCCAATCTCAGTTTTCTAATCTGTCCAAAGCATCATTATTTTTATATAACCTTGACTTTGAGGTCATGTGCTTTAAACATCTCCATATACTACCCCGAAAGTTCATGTTTATCTTCTATCTCACTCTTTTCTCAGTCAGTAGTTCCATTAACAGCACATCCTAATATGTTTTTTTCCATTCTACTTAAGGACCAATGCTTATGGGCATTGTTCAGTAATTAGTCCAAAACACATTTCACTTCCCCTTATGACTTTGATATATGAAAAGAAATATGGGAAGAATTTGGGCTAAGTAAGCCATTTCCCATAGAAATATTTACCTAGATTTTTAGGGTTGGACCTGAGAAATGTTTTCACATTCTTCCACAGACTCAATTTTTTTCCTATAATACCTTTTTCTCTTCACTATACATACACTGAGTGGCCAGATTATTATGACACCTGATGTTTGTAAGAAAATTAGCTATAATTTTGTGCTGAAGTTGTTAGAGGGCCAGACCATTATAAATAGGAAATCAGGTTGTTTACCATGACAGTAGAAGTGATTTTTTTCTGAAGATATGGGTAAACAATGTGAATTAACAGCCTTTGAAGGTGGGATATATATATACAGTATGCCTTTCAATCTTAAAAGAAAATGGCTAATGTTGTCTTAATTCTCTTGTTTAAATTTCCTCTCAGATTTAAAATATTTCCTTACTCTTATTTTTAATCATTTCTATATTTTTATCTGTGAGTAGCAGATATGTGTAGGCTCAGTTATGCTAAAGCAAACATTAGGTACCAAAATATAATCTTTCACCCTATGTTGATATGTTTAATTTGGGAAGCAGGTGATGATTATGTGCAAGGTTCATGGGTCAATAATTATCTGCATTTAAATTGTTAAAGTTTATATAACAAATAAAGATATGGATTCAGCATTTAAGAGCCTTGTATAATTAGAATTAGCAAAAAAAATTGAAAAAGAAAGATAAAAAGGAGTTAAAACATTATAAAATAAGAACAGAGGTTAAAGATCAGCATTCTCTAGCCATTCACTTCATAAACAAGTGTTGGATCCATGTTATCTGCAATCACTAAGGGAGATATAAGAATAGAGAAACCTGAATGAAACCTGCCTTACCAGAACTCAGAAACATTAAATATCTTTATTACTGGCAAAAGAATTTATTTATTTTTATTTTTTATTAATCCTCACCTGAGGATATTTTCCCATTAATTTTTAGGGAGATTGGGTGAGAGAGGGAAAGACAGAGAGAAACATCAATGTGAGAAAAACACATCGATTGGTTGCCTCCGCACAAGTCCTGACCAGGGCCCGGGCTGGGGATGAGCCTGCAACTCAGGTATGTGCCCTTGACTTGAGTGGAACCCCAGACCCTTTGGTCCACAAGCTGATGCTCTGTCCACTGAGCAAAACTGGATAGAGCTTAATAGATTTTAAACAAGATAGAAAAGATATGTTAAATTCAGGGAGTTCCACTTTCAAACAGCTATGAAACATTAGAATAGGGTATTTGTTTTAGGATTGTTTGTTTGGCCATAGCTGTCTCAAGCATCTATCAAAGTTTAGGTCTGGAAAAGCTCAGATTTATCTGTCCAACTCTATCGCTTTACAGTTTAGGAAGCTGAGATCCAGAGAGCTTAGATGGCTTATCCAATGTTGGTGAGTTTAGATGATTTATCCAATGTCAGTGACATGTAAGTGACAGTGTTGAGAGTGAAAGCCTGGACTCCTCATTCTTTGTTCACCTTTCTAGGAACCAATAATTCCTTTAACAAATATTCAAGCAGACATGGAATAAAACATTTTGGGAATGTAAAATAAATAATGGTTTGCTCTGAAGGTGGTTCTTACACAGCAAACTAACAAGAATAGGGTAACATTACAAATGAGATCAAACATAAAGGGGTGGTCAGGTTGGTGTGTGGGAATTCTCAGGTCTGTGCTCTTTATGCATCTACAGATAGCTTCTTGTAAGTCAGAGAGGCTTGGGTCACATAGGAAAAATGTCAGTAGACTGAATAAAGATGCTTTCAACAACATTTAAGACAAGCAGATGAAAATTTTCATTGTACACTTATACTAAAAGTGTGGGTGAAGACACACATTTTACTTGAAATGTTTTGTTTCACTTAACATTTTGGCTTGGATGAAAGCCAGTCGGGTGGATTTACTGTTATTAAAAGTTTCAGGATAGCCTTTTCCTCTAAGGAGTGAGGCCAGGGGCACACGCATCCCTTTCCCGCCCCCTCTTCTTCCACCGGGGCGTTCCCTTTGCCCCTCCCTCTCTTAAGCCCCAAGGGCCCTTCTTTTGCTTCTGTAACTGGTTTCCTGAGCCTAAGCAGCCCAGTTGGCTCACTTCGACTACCTCTGTAACTTCTAAATAAACTTTCTCTTATAATTTTTGGGGAAATGTTTCAGGATAATATTCAACACACATGAGAAAAAAAAAACCCATAAAAATAAAAACGCTATATTCTATTATATTTTCTAAATGCCTTTTTTCTTGTCAAGAAGGCTTAAATTTGAGGTAACACTAATTTTGCTGCCTTAATCATTCTAAGTGTCCGACCATTCGACCGTTCAACCAGTTGTTATGATGTGCACTGACCACCAGGGGCAGACGCTCCGACTGGTAGGTTAGCTTGCTGCTGGTGTCTGGCCGATTGGGACTGGGCAAGTTGGGCCATACACACCCTGGAGCCCTCCCGAGGTCCCTCCCTGGCCCCTATCATGCACCAGTGCGGTCACTCAGCCTGGCCTGTGCCCTCTCACAATCCGGGATCCCTCAGGGGATATTGGAGAGCCGGTTTCAGCCCGATCCCCGCAGGCCAGGTTGAGGCACCTCACTGTGCATGAATCCGTGCACTGGGCCTGTAGTAGAGTATAACTATTGCGAGTTATTAAGGGTTGTTTATATCAGTTATTCAAGAAAAGAAAGTTCCAACTCTGACAGTCAATTCTTATTAATGAAAGATATGAGGCTATTGTTTATCATACACTGCCGACTCAATTACATGAACTAAAAAGAAAAGCAGTGTGTTGCCTTCTTAATAAATACAGACACTCAATGTTTATTCCAAGTTCATGTAGTAATTAGTAATGATACAATTAGACTATTCCCTCACCAAAATAAAACAAAAAATAAATAAACAAAATAAAAATAAAACAACAACAACAAAAACATAATGAAAACAAAAAAGAAAAACACAAAAATATCAAGATTGGTTGCCTCCCACAGGAGCCCCAACCAGGGCCAGGGATCAAGCCTGCAAGCTAAGTGGAATGCCCTTAACTGGAATCAAAGCCAGGACCTTTCAGTCCACAGGCCAAACCGGTTAGGGCAGCATGGTATATTTTATAACTTATTTATTTATTTATTCATTTTTAATATATTTTTTATTGATTTTAGAGAGGAAGGAAGAGCGAGAGATAGAAATATCAATGATGAGAGAGAATCACTGATGGACTGCCTCCTGCAAGTCCCCCACAGGATTGAGCCTGCCACCCAGGCATGTGCCCTGACCGGGACCTCCTGGTTCATAGGTTGATGCTCAACCACTGAGCCATGCCGGCCTGGCTAGCATGGTATATTTTAAAGATAAATATAAGTATTTCTGAAATACTCCAGAACCCTAGCATTTTGCTGGTAGTTATGTCTATAACCTGGATGCACTACATGTCTTTATGGATGTATTATTGAAAATGAAATTTTTACTTTTACAGAATTTATAAAGGCCTTAATCTAGACAAAGGCAATTTTTGATGGTTAAAGACTGTAGCTACTATTAAAAGTTATTAAGTTGGTCCATAATCTTTTAGAAATATATAAATATGCTCTAGAATAAAATTTTAAATCATTTGTAAACAAATATTACTAAAGGCTTTCAAGTCACCTATTAGCCTGACATCATATATTTTAGTTTTAATTTATGTTTTCTGCCATATTTAGAATATTGTAGTTGATTATTCTTGCTAATGTTGGCATTTTAATCACTAGACTTACATTTATGTTTGAAGTAACAAAAAGTTATGGTCTTTTGGCACTTGAAATGAGATATATGTAATTTCTGGTCAAACTGTTATTGCTTGCTTTTTTGTTGTTTGTTTTAATTGTCATGTATGCACAATCTGCAAGGCACTGTTTTTTACCTAATTACAATAATATCTCTGAGAGAGAATAAACAGAAACTCCATTTTTTTCACAGATTAATGGCATATATTTCCTCATAAATCTGAATATAGTCCTCTGGAAAGAATTTAAATAAACTATAAGAAAAGATAAATTTGAAGCAATGGTACGATATGAAGTAGAAACATTATAGTCTATATTATTTAGCAGTTTTTTGCTTACAAGTAATAGTAATTTAAGTTCAAATTAAAATAAAAGAGGGAATTCATTGGCAAACATTACAGAAAACTCAAGGGTTAGGTCCTGCTTCAGGGGTTGCTAAATTCAGATGCTCAAGAGATTTCCCTTACATTTCCCAGCTCTAATTTGCTCTGTGTTTGTTATACGTTTCAGGCAACTCATCTACCTAAGGTGACCTCTAGGAACTCTAGATTTACTCTCAGCTATTCTCAATAGCTCTAAGAAAACCCCAACACTAAGTATCATTGGATAACTTGAATCATCCTTGAAGCAAAGGAGGTGGAATCTGCTCATGGTGCAAGACTAGGTCACATGCCTACTACCGGATCAGAGAGCTATTGTTATCTCCAACCAAGCTCCATAGACTGAAAGTGGGAAAGCTGGTTCCTGAAAGGAAAACCCGATGATATGACCAGAAGAAAGATGTTGAATAGGAAAAAAAGAATAAATGTCTTCCTTACTCTAAAATTCAGGTTATTGTAGTCTATTTACTCGTAGGTAACTTCTACTGACTCATTATCTTGTCCACATAAAATACTTATTTGAGGTTTTTTTTAAAATATATATTTTATTGATTTTTTACAGAGAGGAAGGGAGAGAGATAGAGAGTTAGAAACATCGACGAGAGAGAAACATTGATCAGCTGCCTCCTGCACACCCCCCACTGCAGATGTGCCCGCAACCAAGGTACACGCCCCCGACCGGAAACGAACCCAGGACCCTTCAGTCAGCAGGCCGATGCTCTATCCACTGAGCCACACCGGTTTCGGCCTTATTTGAGTTTTACATGACTAGCATTAAGAATGTAGACTCTTCTTGATCTTTTATGGTACCAAAATGGACAGATAGAGCTTTTGGAAGCAAGCCTATAATGAATTATCTCAAATCTATATGAGGGAAAAGGGGGTTTAATTACCTCCATTCATTATTTTAAAGCATATTTTAAGTTCTGTTATTCTAATATTTTTGTAGCACCCCATTTCTTATTTTGTCATCATGCATAATACAAGCATAATATATTTTTAAAATACATGTTTCTCTTTCTTTTTCCTTCTTATTGGTAAACTGGTTTTCTCTCCCAAGATGAAGTTCACCATTATAGTTCCAGGCAAAAAGACAGAGGAGGGAAGATGCCTTCCCTGGAAGGAAGAAGTTATCATGTAGTGGGAAGCCTGCCCGCTTGGTCTAGGGGGTTTTGCAGGGAGCCAAAGGCAGGAGAGGGATCTTCAGTACCAGATTGGAGAGACACAGTCAGCTGGAAGAAGCCAATGGATCCTGACTAAGCTGAGATGGGATAGACAAGGGATTTATTAGCATCAGACACTAGCAGCAGGTGCAGAACTGTGATTCACCCCAGTATGCATAATATGACAGTACTGGCTATTTATACCAGTGTCCGTATTTATGTTGTACTGTATATTTTTTTAATTTTTGCTAGCACAACCAATAAATGACAATCAAATTTCAGCAGTTTGTTAATCAATGCATATCTAAGGACAAGCATGAGGACTCTCTTCCCCAATGCCATGAAGTGACTTAGATTTTTCTCCGACACATCAAATGCCATCTAGAAAAGAACTACTAGAGGAAGGATAATGAGACAGTGTTGCAGGATTGCTTCAGTATTATACCAATAATCTGTTCAGGTAATTGGTTGAACTAATATTTGAGACAGATTGGGCTAAATTTTCAGCCTTACTTCCTATTGAGTGAGGTGGGTTGGGTCATGAAGATTAGATTAGTAATAGAGAAATGAAGAAGTCATAATATATGCACATTCAACTTGTGGTATATGTAAATTTGCAATCCTGATGCACATATAAATGGATTAGCTTTGAATGTAGATTTATACAGTGGCTACTAACTATGGGCCAGTTAATTTACCCATAGACATTTGCCTGGAATCTCTTGTGATGTTAAAGCATAAAATATAACAAATTATCATAATCTATAATAATAAAAGCATAATATGCAAATTGACTGAACGGCCAAACAGTGGAACGATCATCTGGATGACCTTCAGGATGAAGCTGGGGCTGCGAGGGCCAAGGAAGCCAGGGCTGCAAAGGCCTACTCTTACATGAATTCTGTGCATCGGGCCTCTAGTATAAAAATAATATCACAAAAACATAAAATAAGAGTGGACTTGACTGTCATAAATTCTACTATGACATAACTGAAGAATAATCTATATACTATATAAAAAACCAGCGACTGGAACGCCAGAACAACCAGAACGACTGGAAAGACCCAAACAACCGGACCCTATGACGCCTGCTGCCCCATCCAGGGGTGGGGCCAGTAGGCCAACCTCCACGGCCCCTCCCCCAGGCCAGCCCCACACCTGATTGGCCTCCCCCACCCCGATTGGGGGCAGGGCCAGCTGGCCAACCACCCACAGCCCCTCACCCCTGCCAGCCTGGCCCCAATCAGCCCCCATCAGGGCTGGCCAGCCAGACCCCACCCATGCACGAATTCATGCATAACAAGGAACATTCAAAACCACCTTTAGATCACTGTCTAAAATTTTTAAAATGATGGAAATTTATTAGCTACAAAAGGGATTAGTTGCCTTTACTTCTAAGTAGATGTAGTAAAGATTATAATTTTTTTTATAACTAGATTATCTAGTAATGGAAATAGTAGTAGAGGTCAAAGAAAAAAATAGAAAAATGTTTCAGCAAATATAACAGATACAGAATTACTATCCTAGTTGATGGGATATTAATAAAATTGATATTAAATATCAACATCCAATATTGATAGATGGATAATACATAGGACTAAAACCCCACTAAAATATATTACATAGAAAAAGGATATAAACAGAAAATTTATAAAGGAGACAAAACAAAAAGAAACATGTGAAATGTTTATTTTCTTTTCAGTAATCCTATGTAGTAAACCTTAACATGCAAATTGACCTAACGGTGGAACGACCAGTCGCTATGACATGCACTGACCACCAGGGGGCAGAGGCTCAATGCAGGAGTTGTCCCCAGCCTGCAGGCCCTGACCAGCAGCAGTGGTGTCCACCATTGCCCCACAGATTGGCCCTGATCACTGGCCAGGCCTAGGGGACTATACCCAGGCAGAATTTTTTGCAACCGGACTCTAGTTAGAGATAAATCACAAATAATTTATATAAATTAAAAGGCCATTTCTCACTAATGAAATAACACGTTTTATATTGTTGGTGCTATTACTTTTTAGTAATTTAGCAGTGTGCATCAAGAGTCATAAAAAGATAGAAATATGGGAGACCACAATTTTAAAAAGTGACCTCAAATATGGAAAACTCTAGATTCACAAATATATTCATAATTTTTAGCAGTAAAAAAGAAGAAACCAACTAAACATTCCAAAGCAGAAGAATGATTAACTCCAACCAATTGTTGGCATATTATGCAGATATTATAAATACAAGTTGTTAGACCCAAAACAAAATGTGCTTTTTAATACTTAAAGAAAAAGAATCCATTTTAAGATTTTATTTATGTGATTATTATTTTTAATAACAAATATATATTAAAAAACAAGATTTTGTCAGAATGGTGGAAGTTTCAGGCATTACTTTTCTGTTTTCCAACTACCTATAATTTAGTTGTAACTTTCTAGTGGCTAAAATGTATAAAGAAAGAAAGCTCTATTCTAAATGCGAAAAATCCTGGATTCTCTGTTGCCATGCCGTTAACTGTGGGAACAGAATTGAAAATCTTAGGACTCTAGTGTTCTTTACTACAGACATCATTCAATGTAATCTGTTCATTCAAGTCTTTGATACTCTAAAATTACGTTATCTGTGGTTTATAAATAATAAGTATAATAGAGATTTAGTTTTAGATTTATTTCAAGATATGGTTTCGAAGATTATATAGAAATGAAGCATTACTATCTGGTGGGTGAGCTTATAAACAAGAATATAAATAATGCGTTTAACAAATTTGTTAGATGCTTAAAATATTTCATGAATTATGGAAAAGTTATAGAAAAAAGAAAGGCTCATTAAGCAAAAGCAAAAGATTAAATACCACTCAACAAAAATATTATCAATATATATTTTGTGCAAATCACTGTGAAGTAAATATATAGAGAATTTAATTAGAAAGATAAAACTTCAAAATGAAAAGTTACATGAAATATAAAGCAATGTTTCATTTCCTCAAATTGGTATATTTTTGTGTATTCTATTTAAAATGTTTGCTTATCATCAGGTAATAAGTATATTTTGCTACATTCTTCAAAAAGTTTTAATTTTATTTACATTTAGATCCATAACCCAGTTGGAAATTAATTTTTAAAAATATGGTGTCATGTAGGAATTACCTCCTCACCACTTCTTGAAAACATGTTTTGATATGCTCCTCTCTCCAACACCCTGATTACCACTTTTTTCTTTTAAAAATTCTTTTTTATTTTATTGTTTAAAGTATTAAAAATAGTAGTACATATGTCTCCTTTTTATCCCCATTGACCTTTCCCCATCATCCCCTACCCGCCCCTCCGCCCCCTGGTGCATGCTTCCCCTCTCCCCTCCCCCAGTGTCTTGCATCCATTGGTTATGCTTAACACTTTTGACATAAATCATATAAATGTGGGTTTGTCTCTAGTGCCTATATTCTGGTCTATTTGTCTACCTTTACAACCATACCTCACAATCTTAATTACTTTAGCTCTATAATCCTATATAATAAAAGGCTAATATGCAAATCCACTGAACAGCAGACGACCGGTTGCTATGACGTGCACTGACCACCAGGGGGCAGACTCTCAACCCCTGGTGGTCGGTGCACTCCCACAAGGGGAGTGCCACTCAGCCAGAAGCCGGGCTCACAGAGCAGCAGCGGTGACAGGAGCCTCTCCCACCTACACGGCAGGCAGACATCCCCTGAGGGGTCTCGGACTGTGAGATGATATAGGCCAGGCTGAGAGAAACCACCCCCTCCAGTGCATGGATGTCGTGCACTGGGCCTCTAGTAAATTAATATTTGAAAGTGTAAGTCCAACTTCCATCATCTTCTTCATGATTGCTTTAGTTCTTTGTATTTCTATACTCACTTTGGAATCTGCTTATTGATTGATGCACACTGAAAAAATATAACTTTTGGTATTTTGATTGGGATAACATCGAAATGAATTAGTTTATGGGAAACTGGTATATATACAATAGTAATTTTACTAATTTATACATGGTATATCCACCATTTACTTAGGTATTTAAGATGACCTCTATAATTTTTTATAATTTTCTGTATAGAAGTTGCACACCTTATTAAAATTATTCCTTTGTATTTTGTTTTTATTGCTGTTGTGAGTGGTTTTTTTTAAAAAAGAAAATTTCATTATATAATTATATATTGCCATTTTAAAAATACAAATAATGCTTATATACTAGTACTGATTGTAACATTACTGCATACACTTATTAATTCTAGTAGTATATAAAAATTCTTTTGAATTTTCTACTATTCCTTTATGTTATCTATGAAAAATGAGAGTTCTGTTTTTTCTTTCTAATTCTATCATTTATTATTTTATTGTCTTCTTTATATTAATAAAGTATTTATAAAATCTATTTTCTCTTTGTTATTCTGTTTATTACACATTCTTTTGCTATTTCTTTCATTGTATACCATAAAGATTGCAACATGAATACTTAATAGGGTCTCATAAAATTTAGTCACTTTTCTGTATCTCAAAAAAATTCAATGAACTTTATACACTTATTGATCTACCTCCTTCTTTTCCTATACATATATTTTTTAACTAAAAAATACATTACATTTGATTTTATCAGTCAAAAATCTATTTATTGTTATCTTTTCCATTGGTTTCCTTCTTTCCTGATTTTTTGGGCTGACATCTAGGATATTTTTCCTTTTGTTTCTGAAACTTCCTTCAGTATTTTATGGTAGGATATGTTGGTGATGAAATATCTCATTCTTGAGATATATATATTTGTTATTAATCCTCACCTGAGGACATTTTTCCCATTGATTTTTAGAGAGAGTGAAAGGGTGGTCTTCATCATACATCTGTATGATTATTTCTATGAACTGTTCTCCCAGTTTACCCACCTCCTTCTCTATTTTGACTAATTTACTGTTAAACCAATTTATTAAGCTAACTTCAATTATTGTGGTAGGTTTTTTGTTTTTTTTTACTTTTAGAATTTCCACTTGATTATTTTTATAGAATTAAGTTTATGTTAAAAATTCTCCATTTTTCATCTAATTTTTGGACATGTTGATTAACTGTAGTATATTCTAATCCCACCTCTGACTTTAATGACTTTCCTAGCATTGGACAATATAAAGTTCTATATCACTGTGTCTTATCTACCAAATAAAGAGATCTGTTATTGTGATAAATAAAACTACTTTGTTTATGTTACTTGAAGGATCACCTTTCAATATTGAGCTAAGCTTAGCCACAAATTTTTATATAAAAGTAAGAGGTTTATATAGGATTATATCTAGGTTCTTTTCTAATTCTATAAGACTAAGTCTCTGGCTATTTTGGAATATCCTCAATGTTTGGCACCAGGGTAGGTACGGAGGGGATATTTTATCTAAAATTAGTATTCAAGGCAGTGCTATTTAAACTGAAAGCTCATTGGCAATTCTCTCTCTTTCACTGTTCTCTTTGTCTCCCAGTACAGTGCTTGGGGTAGGGCATGTCCTCAATAAGTGCTGGTTGAATAAATAAATGAGTGATTTAATTAACTGTATTAGACATTAGATAAATAGAACTTATAGTCTTCCTGCTGAAGGGATTAATATGAAATTATAATTGGCTGAACATAGAACTTAAAGAATAGGGAGGAGCTAAGAAATGATAATTGTGTTCTATTGAGCATTTGCTATATATTAGGTACTGTTCTGAATGTTCCATTTGCAGCATATCAAATAATAGTTTCTTTGTGAGGTAAGCATTTAGAGTGATGTTAGGTTTTCTACCTGAAAATGGCGGTAGATTCAGGTATAGATTAATATATATAAAAGAGATAAATATTTTTTTGCTTTTGGAAATTTTATGTTTTCTCTTCTTTGGTGTTTTTTCTTAACTCTGTAAGAAAATATCTAATATCTTCCTCACCAATCCATAACCCATCTGCCAATGAGTAGAGAACGTTTTAAAAATTTGTACAATTTGAGACAGGGTTATTCCTTCACTTGCTAGAAATAGTTTTAGTTTCATCAACATGCTAGAAATAGATTTTTGAAAAACATTGGCATACACATAACATATACATAGTTACACATGTACTAGTATACAGGAGAGAGAGAAAATATGTTTTTCCATTACATAGCAGATTGGCCGGAAAATCAAGTTCACTTGTCTAGTAACTGAACATACAATGACTTCCAGAATTGGAATAAGTGTTCTTGATTTATTCTTCACAAAAAATCTCCTTTGAATGACACTTCAGTGAAGGGATGTTATATCATTTGCCAAAAAATAAAAAAAAAATTCTTAGAAAGTGAAGCTATTTTAGAAATCTTATTTTATACACATAGCCTGAAAATGACACATTGTTATCCCAAGGATGAGAAATAAGGAGCCTAGAAAGAATTTAAAAGGATAAATAGACTAAAACAGAGCAGAGCAGCTTCTTTTAAAATGCCCAATAGTCTTCAAATGAACAGCTCTTTTTATTGCCAGCATATCTTCAACATAGATGACCATGCAGCAATTAGAGGCAACCCAGCCTCTCAGACCCCATCTCATACTTCTCTCTCCTTGTCGGCGCCACTTTAGCATCACTGGGTTTGTGTTTATTGAACACATGGATACAATGAATACATTCTTAACTCAGGACTTTTGCACTAACTTTTCCTTCTGCCTCAAATATGCTTCCCCCCATGTGTCTATATTCCACTCCCTCACATTTTTTAGGTTTCTGCTAAATGTTACCTTTCCAGTGAGGCCTCTGATCACTCTCTATAAAAGACTGACCCCATGCCCTGCTTTACCCTCAGCATTCACCCTGGCACCATCTCCTTTTTTGCTTTATTTTCTTCTATTGCATGTGCTGTCATCTGCCATACCATGTAATTAATTGCTTATTTCTGCAGTTACTCTCCACCTCTTTCCTTGGGATATAAGCTCTACGAGGGAAAATTTTATTTTGTTTGCTTTTGTGTCTCAATGACTACAGAGTGCCTGGCACATGGTGGCACTCGATAAATATTTGTTGGATAAATCAATGTTGAATGAATCATAGGAAACATTTTCAGGAGTTTGTTTTTTTTTAACTCTTCTAAGCAATTGAGAGATAATTATTCACAGAAATTAAATTTGATCTGCTAGTTAGAACATAGCAATGACATGTTAAAATTGCAATGCATTCCTTTCTCCTAGAAGAATCCTTAAACATGTCTGCAACTGGTTAAATCACAAATATTGTTGGAAATATTGTAACTATCTCCATCACAATTTATGTAAGAGACTTGGAATCTCATCTTCACTGTTAATGGTTGCTTCCCAAGAAATAAAAACAGTGGGAGGGACTCAATAAATATTTCTTGAATGTGTGTATTTATCCTCCTCAATGTCATTAGAACCTCTTGATTATTTGATGAAGAAAGATTATATTTTCTCTTGCATCTTCAAATAAAACACAAAGCCAAATGCTTCAACCTTTTAAATTACCAAGGCATTAACCAAAGTCAGCTGCAACTTACAAATGCTTTTTCTTTAATAAGAAGTCAATTTGGGCATGTGTTCTTAGTTTACATAGCACTTGATCTCTCTTGATCATGCCATCCAATTTTTTTTATAGTACACAATGTATCTTTATGAAGATTCCTTAAGCCCAACAATCCATTCAGCATTCTCTGAAGAACACACACACACCTATTCATTTTTAAAGTTCATTATTTTTACACAGCATGTGGTGACATAATTTAGGATTGAGGTTTTTACTTTTTTATAAAAAGATACCTATGATATTAATTAACTCATTTATATGGGTGGCAATATAAACCATAAAGAAATTGGACGATAGATTAACCAAGAACTTACATGCATATATGCATAACCCATGGACACAAACAATAGTGTGGTGAAAGCCTGGGGGAGGAGGGCAGGGTGGAGGGATTCATTGGGGGGGGGGGCACGGAGAACATTTGTAATATTTTCAACTATAAAAATAAACTAAATAAAACAAATTGGACAATAATATTAGGAACTATAATATTACCTTAAATATGCAACAAATAGAGGCTAGAACAGGCAACTCAGCCTTAGAGCACAAGTCACACTCTGGTAAAAGGCACTAAGGAAAACTAAGCACATGAACTCTTGCAAGCCTCTAGAGCAGCGGTTCTCAACCTGTGCATCGCGACCCCTTTGGGGGTCCAACGACCCTTTCACAGGGATCGCCTAAGACCATCGGAAAACACATATATAATTACATATTGTTTTTGTGATCAATCAGTATGTTTTAATTATATTCCATTTGTAACAATGAAAATACATCCTGCATATCAGATATTTACATTACGATTCATAACAGTAGCAAAATTGCAGTTATGAAGTAGCAACAGAAATAATTTTATGGTTGGGGGTCACCACAACATGAGGAACTGTATTAAAGGGTCGGGGCATTAGGAAGGTTGAGAACCACTTCTCTAGAGAGTTGTTTTAGAACTAAGAGATACACAGCACAGTAGCACAAGCACTGGGGAGTCTTAGGCCTTGGAAAGAAGGTGGCAAATTAACAATACTCGAACAAAAGCTTACAATACTGCAGCGATGATCAAGGGCTTCTACTGATCGATAAATAGTTAGGGTCCGATCTGATTCCTGAAAATAATTCTAAATACAAAGTTAAGTGCACTAGGCCCTTCTCTCTGTTGACATTTTGTTGGTTTATTGTATGCTTTAAACCTGGGACCATCACACTGGGCATGTACCAGTGTGCCGTTAAAATATTCATAGAGCCTCCTCTCACTCTTGAAAGTGTGCCTGTTTGTATAGAAATTATTGGATCACCCTGCTTATTTATTTACACCCCTCTGTATACAGTCAAGTAAAAAGATTCTTTGTCTCAGAGGCAGAAGCCATCCCAGACCCTTCTCTTTTCAGGCCATACTCTCGGAAAGACTCATTAAGATGAAAGACACAGGAAAGTCCTATGCACTGATTTACTTTTGACCATTTAAAAAATACATCTTGCTGTTTGTAAATAAATAATTTCAAAATAATAGTCCTGTGTGTATGTATATGATTTTAAAATATGAATAAGTTTTACTTTAAATTTAGCCTTGTTCATATAAATACTAGTAGGACCCCAATATTTTTTAAAATTACACAAATACTAGTGTTGTTATTATAACAGGGTTTTTATCTTCTCTTTTTCCAAAATAAATCCACAGCCTCCAAAATATTGAAGGATTAATAAATAAAGGAAGGAATGTTAGGAAATTGAGTCCTGCTATATTTTTTTCACTAGTTGCAATGTAACATCGTCGGGGTCCCTGTCTTTTACACAGAGCCAGAAACCCAGGATGACTGAAGATGATGCACCGACTAGTGGCACAGGCCTCAGCCACTCACTTGATGAACTTCCCTGTTTTATCAGGGAATTATGTGAATGTATATGGTCTTTACAAAACTTTAAAAAAACAGACTCAAGATTTATATCACTGGATTATTAAAAATAGTATTTTGCTGTCTTATGTAAGGAGCTTAAGTCTAAAAGAAACCTAAACATTAGATCAACATAGAATTTTTAGGTTTGATTTATTTCACCAAGTCCATAACACACTCTAAAATATTGTGTTTAGTTTTCCCTTTCCTTTCTGTATACCTGTAAGTGTCTTTGTGTTCATAATTATAATTATGATTCATGAAAAGCAAAGAGGTCCCTTACTTAAGTTCCCTCTCTCTGGAATCCTCTTGGTCTTTCCCCACGGTCTCTTTTTCTCCTTTCCTCAGTTTATCCAAATCAGTTCAGGTTCATTTTCACCCTATTGGTGAGACTTTCTGAAGACTGAGGACAAGACTCACTTTTTCCCTTGAGATTTCCGAGGGCAGGAAGCTTGCTGGATTCCCCTGCACTGGCAGGACATGTGCTAAGTACAGTGCAGGATTTCTAAGAAGGAGAGGACCCAGCACCCCTGGGAGAAAGTGAAGTGAAGGACCTCTTGAGTTTTCATGATCCCAAGTGAGAGTGGCTGGAATTAGCTGAGGGACAGAACTCGTAGAGCTGCACTGGCAGTTGCTTAGTGGTAGTTCTAGAGGCAACTGGTGTCCAGAAGAGGATACAGGACATACCATTGGTGGGGGCTGAATGAAAACACTCCTTGGGTATCTTCCTAATCGTGAAAAATTACTGGTGTCATCCTCTTATGTCTGGGCTCTTTGAAAGGCCTTTGAAGCTTGTCCCATCATGGGACTGAACTTTGACTCTGAGCTGGCCTTGTGACTTGCTTTGGTCCATAGAATGAGACTATGGTGGTAGAGGAGACTATGTACCTGTTCTGAGCCTAAACTCAAGAGGTCTTTGCATGCTTGCACTCTGTCTTCAACCCCTGTGATATCTGGGTTCAGGCTAGCCTGCGGGAGGATGAGTTATCATGTGGAGGAGAGATGAATTGTTCCAACTGAGCCACCATATTACCAGCCTATCCTTCTGATGTGAACACATGAGAAAATGCAGCCGACCCAGCCTATATCTGATGAACATCAATCAGCAGACTCATAAGCAATAATAAATGGTTATTGTTTTTCACTACTGAGTTTTGGGAAAGGATATTATGCAGCAATAGCTAGTGATAAATGCAGTAAAGAAACTGAATACAGCCCTGGCTATTGTGCTCAGTGGTTAGAGTGTCAGCCCACACTCTGAAAGGTCCTGATTCCTGGTCGAGAGCATGTACCTTGGTTGAAGGTTCATCCTAGGCATTGGACAGGGCACATGCAGGAGGCAACCAACCAATTGATGTGTGTGTGTGTGTGTGTGTGTGTGTGTGTGTGTGTGTGTCTTTCCCCTTCCCTTCCTTCCACTCTCTCTAAGAGTCAATGGAAAAAATATCCTTTGATGAGGATTAACAAACAAAAAAAGAAAGAAAATAAACTGAAGACCACTTAAGAAAACCATCTATGTCACTTACTATGAGATTGTCATTTTAAAAAAATACCACCAACATTAGACTGACCTTGATGGAGAAAAAAGATCTTTGCTCTACTTCAGATGGCACCCAGCTCCTGACGTAGCCAGCGTCCCAGGGCTGGGGCCAAATCTGAGTGATGGCACCACAGCAGAACCAGCTGAGCAGTGTCCACGGCTGGGGACAGGATTAGCATGAGAGTATCAGTCTGGCAGCCAGTGCAAGCAGGTCTTTAGATAAAAGGTAGTGGATTTTAACGTGCCTGTCCAAACACTAAAAGCTGTGAGGTTCTTATTAAAAATAAAGAACTGCTCTACATAGGAAAAGGAAAAAAATATTCTGTAGTTTTTGGTTAACTCCTGAAGTGCTTAAAAATAAGTATAGATTTATGAGCTATCATTATTTCCTTCACTAGCTATGTTTTATGACTTCTCATAATGACTTAAAAGGGGTTTTATAAACATAGAAGTTTACATTTAAGATAGGTAAAAATGGGTTTATGGTAAAATAATTTGACAGCAAGAATGTCCTTGACTATCAGAAAATAGGTAAATCTGTCACCTCTGATAGAGAACAGAGTCTGGCCAAATTTATCTTACCTTGCCTTAGTTGAATAGTCAAAGCACTTTACTTCATTTGCTATCTTAGAATTTTTTTCTTTTAGGTCAGCACAGATTAAAGCATGTTACAGCACAGCACCTGAATAAATAAAATACTTGAATATATATATATATATATATATATATATATATATATATATATATATATATATATATATATATATATATATATAATTTCAGAAAGGAAGAAAGAGGGAGAGAGATATAGAAACATCAATGATGAGAGAGAATCACTCATCAGCTGCCTCCTGCACACCCGCTACTGAGGATCAAGCCAGCAACCAGGCATGTGCTCTGACCCAGAATTGAACTGTAACCTCCTGGTTCATAAGTCAATGCTCAATTACTGAGCCATGCTGGCAGGGCAATAAAATACTTTTTTGTTTAATTTAGTTCATGATTTTCTCTGAATTAAAATTGATACCTGTCTAAAACAGAGACAGGTTTAGTTCATATTTTTCTCTTTCACCTATTTTTATCTTGTAAGGGTAATTATTATGTTTGTGACCAGGTGTCTTTGGAGTGTCTGCTTTGCCTTGAGCATCTATTCAGATGGTGATGTAGGGTTGAAAACATATGCTTAAAAATATTTGTTGAAAAAGTGATTGTAGACAAGGTTCCAGAGCATAGTGGATAAGAGCCTGGACTATGCAATGAGATGGGCTTTGGAGAAAAATCCTGGCTCTGTGAGGGTTTGGTTCAGAGCCTTAGTACTAAGCTGTAAAAATAGGACAATAGAATTGTTGAAGACTTTTAAAAAGATAAAATATGCAAAACACTGTACCTAGCACATGGTGATTTGTAAATGATTCCATGAGAATCTCATAGCATAAGCTAAATAAGTTCTAAGTTGAAAATAAATGTTCCCGAAAGAGGTTAGAGTGAAAAACAAATTATAATTTTGTAGACATAATGTACTAGCTAACCATATATAATGTACCAATGGTGAATTACATTTATAATTTTTTATATTGGATTGGTTATTTAAAAACATTTAGGAATTAGAACAAAGTTTTACTAGGTCATCCTAATAATAGATTAAACAAAGTTGTGTTCTAATTTTCAATAATGAAAATTTACCTTAAGTTTGGAAAAGGAGTGAAGAGTACCTATGATGAGGACATTTCCAACTAATTACAGTCCTGTCTTGACATGTTGCTGTCCCCAGAATGTCTGTTCTGGGAGTTTTTTACAGGGGAGAACAAGTTATCCTGTGATTTTTTTAGCAGTATTATAATTCCCTTAGGTATAATCCCCAAATGAACATACCATTTTTCCATACAAACTCTGAGATTTAGTCTATACTTTGTCATTAGAAAATTATATGTCACAGACCTCATATCAAGAAAATATTTAAAGATTAGTTAATTTATTGTATTGGGTGCTTTGGGTATTATTAAAAGAGAGAAGACACAATTCTAGTCCTCAAGGAGTTTACAATCAAATCGGAGAGACAAATACAGAGGTGTGTGTGTGAAACAAGGTGAAGTAAATTGTTTTTAAAAAAGTGTGAATTGTGCTCTGCTCCTAAGAGGCAGGGGAGGGGTTGTTTGGTGGGAGGAGGCCAGGAAAGGAATCCTGTTATAGATAACACCTAAAATAAGCCTGAATGACGGGCAGGATTTTAATAGCCACTTTGGGGTTCAAAAGAAGACAGCAATGTGAATGAGAACATGAAGAAAGCATGGGACATGTTTATTATGTGGTTACAAGTAATTATGTGCACAACTGAAGAGAGTAAATTGAGGTTACACTATTTAGGGCCTTGAATTACAGGGAAAGGATTTAGTTCAGTAGGAAATCAGAAATTTCATGTTCCTCATCTGAATAAGGAGGAAGTGGGCTTGTTCTCTGTTAATTCTTTCGATAAATATTTATAATAGAAAAAGTAAGTTCATCACTTCACAAATATTTAGTTACCATGGGCCTTCCAGTACTATGGTTCTATGATGATTTGTAAGTATATGTATGTGACTGACAAAAAAAATGACTGTATTTCATTCACTGTAATTTTTTGACCCTGACACTTTCACATATGAACAATTTCCCTCTCCTTTGAACTTTCAATATTTTATATCTACTTTGTCTATTGCATATTGTATTTTCATTTCATATTACCATTCTATATGCACACATGTCTTCTCTTTCTTATCAAATGTTAAGTCCAGGAGGTGGGGCCCATGTTCAACCCATCTTTTTATACTCCACAGGGCTCTGTTTACGAGGCTTTAAAAAATATGTGGAGAATGAGTGAACAGTTTAATTAATATCTGCTTCCTAGTGAAATCACTAGACTAAGTTTAAATGTTTTGTTACATACTAATTTTTACCTAGAAGATTCCTACTGGGAATGATTGAAAAGAGTACCTGAAAGGTGAATTTCTTGGCTCTTCTTAACACCACTGTTAAGAAGAATTTGTTGGAGATATATATATAAAACCCCACACTTACTCATGTTTGTTAGATTTTTATTACAACAGCAATACATGTTTATTGTAGAAATTTCATATAGCACAGATAAGCAAAAGGAAGAAATAAAAATCTCTCACAACCCTAACTCAGAAATAAGTTACTGTTTTAAGAGTTTATGAAGCAGATTTTACATGCATTTTTTAAAAGCTTTTCATACACATGGCTCATTAGAAAGACTGAAACTCCTTTTAGAGTTATTGAGACTGTTCCTCATTTATGCCAATCACTAATATTAATCTGGAAAAATGGGTAGGAGAAAAATCATTCTTTTATACATGTGCTTTTCTTTGATAGTAATTAAATTGAATATTTTCTCATGTGTTTTTTGTATTCCTTTGTGAATTGCCTCTTCAAATTTTTGCTTGTTTTTCTATTGGGATATTTCTCTTCCTCCCTTTTAAAAATGATTTCTGAGAACTGGATGTGTATTAATAAACATTTTCCCCAATCAGGCGTTTGCCTTTTACCATATCTCCTTTCAGAGTCACCCCCGATCTCTAGATGAGGGTCTAATAAACTGAGTGAAAGTCATATCTATGATCATCTCTTCCTCTCCCGTCTAAGCTGAGTCAATGTCATGCGCTAGATTAGAATGTCTTCCAGGAATCTGGAAGCAAACATAACAACCAGTGAAATATTATTTTCTCTATGAAGGGGATTATTTTCAGAAACAATAGTAGAAATAGCATTTAAATTTTAAAAATGCCTTACCTTACTTTTGATGATGCCTAAAAAGTTACCACTTAGATGATAACTTTCCTTTTGCTCTTAAGACTATCATATATAGTACCGGCCTAGAAAGAATAGACCGCGAAGTGCATGCTAGTGATGACAAGTCAGATTTGGTAATTACAGTGAACAGTAACGTCTGTTCATCTGCTATTGAAGCAGTGAAGTATTTCCATGGGCTATATATGGAAGTCATGTATGGCTGTGCCCCATAAATTCAATAAAGAATGAACACTTTTATGGTTTGGTAACTAAGAAATTAGCTGGGGGCAATGCTGACATTCTTCTTGGAAGATGGAAACTATGAAGGAGGAGAAAAGTGAAATAAATTACAAAAGGGGAAAAAAACTACATGGCTGGGGAATACAAAAGTACACACACAAAAAAAAAAAAGAAGAAGAAGAAAAGGGGAAAATAGCTATCAAACAAGAGATTGAGAAGTGAGGCTTAGAAAAAACACATTCTTTAAATTTCTTATCAGGCAATTATCAAAATCCAGTACAAGTTAACTTTAAGTCATTTAAATTATGTAAGTGGGCATGACAAATATGGAACAGTTTTTTTAATGCATTAAATGGAATTTATCTCTAATTTATTTTACTGGCATAAAAATAGTTGAACGTGTCTTTCATGGGTTATACATGTAGAAAGCAGTTTGTTTTTGAAATTAAATTTTTTTTTTTTTACGTACCTACACGTGTTACAAGGCCCTCAAGCTGTTCACCGGAATTCAAAGTCCTGTCAGATTTTCCTGTTGTTTTCAGATGATTGTTCACCAGCGATAGCTTTAGAAGCAAGTGGAAAGACTGGTCATTTACAATTTTATTTGGGTTAGATACATAAGAGGATCTTGATTAGACATAAAGTCACTTGAAAATTCAATTTTAAAAAATTGGATAAAGGACCATAACCAAGGATACAATAGTTTGTGATCATGAAACCGATCCAGATTGGAATCCTTTCCTAAAAGAAAAACACAGGAATATTTACTGATTTGGGGGACGTTGGTATATCTAGGAACAAAGCGAACAACAGATAATAATTATTTCAAACCTTATTTATTCAATTCTCACTTTCTTCCAAAAACTTTAAACATTTTGAGTAGGAAAAGGAACAAACTTAAGATACAAACAAAAATATGAGTGTTGGGCTATTTTAAAAATAATTATGAAATTATTAAGATGTTTTCAAAATAATGCTTGACATTTAAAGGTGGTTTACCTGTACTAAAACACAAATTAGAGACACAATTTTGGACTTCCTGTTAGATAGTTTGCCTTAAATAGTATCAATTAAATGCAAGTACGATGAATTTTCTAGTCTATTATAGAAATAAAGCCTGGGTACTCTTATTTCAATTTACTAACCATTAAAAGGTAAAGTTCAATTGCTTAGAGAAAATAAAAATCCAAACAGCAGTAATCCTTTTTAAAAACTTAGCAAATGCTCACCAAAAGTCTGATGAAAGTTTGTGGATCATGTTTTCAAATGGCCATTTGAGCAGCGTGACTCATGTGCTAGCCTCCCTCCTTGGCCTCTTTCCATAGTCAACCAGAAATTAGTGATGAAAATCACACAAGAAGGAAATACCTCAGTGGGTTTTAATTCCTGACATATAAACATGGTTTGCATCACTGTGGATGTAAAGCTCTGAAACTGCAGGCATTTTGCTTATGATGAAAGACAGGATTAAAAACCACTAGTTGACTCTTAGACAGTTTCACTTCAATGAAGTGGAAGCTAGCTACCTCCTAAAATTTTTAACATTTTAATTTTTTGTGAGATTGATTTCAGTTATTTCCTGGTGAAGCGTATTTCTATGCTTTAAGGTAACTTTTAAGCTTAATGATTTTCACCATTATGGATCAATAAAATTTATCCTACTTTCCCCAACTGGGGTAATACTGAACTAAAAAACACTAAATCAATATATCTCTTTTCTAATGACTAGATTACTTTTTGAAATTCGATATTGGTTCTATTTTTTTCAAATATATATTGTATGTGTTTATATACACACAATTATGTACATAGATGCATATATACTCTATGTACATACATACATGTATGCATATATCTACAAATATACACATATATTTACTAAATGCGTATATCTATATCTACATATGTATGTGTGTATATCTATATATACTCCACACACACAAATCTGTAGACAAATGTCAGCTTCACATATTCAAAGCGATCCCAAAGGGTTCAAAATCCAGGAAAGATACGATATTTAAAATCACAAAATAGTTTTGCGCCCTGAGACAAACCAAGTCACACAAACCTGTACAGAAGAGCATGATTGGAAGGCAGGTTCTTTTGATTAACTTTATGTAAACTGACTCCCCCCCCCCAAAAAAAAAAAAGTGAAAAATGAAACATCAATGCTATCCTTTTTTAGCTCAACTGTTAAAAAGCCAATTATCTACCTGTGAATGTCTACCAAATAGAATACTTTGAAGACATTTCGTAATCAGAAGTGAGAAATTGAGCACCTGGCATCCGACCATCATTCTATCTGTTGAAACTGCAAATAAAACATGAACCTGAAATGCATGATTTCCAGCTCTAAGGCGACCTTGTTATAATTGAGGGAGACCTGGGCACGAGTTGGCGGAGTCCTGTCTTGCCGAGTCCTCCGTCCTCGCCGAGTGGGAGGGTCACACCGGGAGAGACTAATAAGGGCAGGGATGCGTCCCCCTTCCCCACTCGCAGGGCGCTCACTCGGGCCACTCCGCGGCGGTGCGGCAACCCGGCTCGGACTCCACTGCGCCTGAGGGGCTCGCACACGCGTTCAAGGTAAGCTGCGCAGCTCTGCCACCGGCCCTTGCACTTCATCTCTCGCCCCCGCGTCTCTGTCACCCGTTCATGTTTCTGATCATTTGCGTGCATCTGCTTTTCACGGAAACGTAAAAACGGTGCTACACATGGGAGTCTGTTTGGGTGGATGAAGAACGCACACCTGCAATTACGCATTCGCAGAGGCAGCTTCCTGATGGGACCAAAAACGCTTGGCGCGACGTGGCCGCTTTCCTGAGCTCCACATACTGCAGCTCGTGTCCTACGGGCACCGAGTGCAGGCGATACGCGTTCTACTTTAGTTCTAGGTGGTGTTTCTGGCTCTGCGATGGCAAAGCGGAACTATGAGCACTGCTGATGCGGGCGAGAACAGGCATCAAATACAGAATAGAAATCATTCACGGAGTTAACTGCACCAAACAAACCGTATCATTGCACGCCGCTAGGTATTCATTTTGGGTCTCTGTCTAGAGATGTTAACCCGGGAGGCGAGAAGACATGTTCCGGTGCCTGGGTCTCCGACCCGGGTCACTTATTCCGACCCGCGGGTCTTCCTCCCAAGTGCTACTTCGCGGGATCCCGGGACCCCGGCCTCCCCGGCCTCGCTCGCCCGGAGCCTCCGGCCCTAATTACCCTGCAGCGCGCGCCGCGCGGCCGGACCGAGCGCGCCCGCCGTCCCCGTCCCCGCAGACGCCGCCGCCGCTGCCGCGGGAACGTCCCGGCCCGGCGCTCGGAGAACGCGGCCCCCGCCTCCGCCGCCTTCGCCGCGAGAACGGCCGCCGCGGCCGTCAGTGCGCCGGCGCCGGGGCTGCCGGCGAGGCGGGGAGGAGGGAGCGGCGCCGCGCAACCCCGCTGGGGCGCTGCAGGGTCCCAAAGAAGTTTGTTGGCCCGGAACCAAGCATGTCGCCTCCGCTGGGCGCACCAGCTCCTCCAGAACAGGCGGGCGTGTAAGCAAAACCTGCCCCGCGCAGGACACTGAGGGCGGGAGGGAGCAGGCAGTCGCGGGGCAGGTGAGCTGGTGGACAGGCCAGGTTACGGGAGCCTCGGAGAGACTCTGATTTGGGAGATGGTGGAGAGGGTGTGGGAACACAGTGCTAGCCTCATGGGGCAGTAGCTGGGGCGGGGGGGGGGGCGGGGGGGGGGAGGTCAAAAAGGTCCTGAAAATGCCTAGAGTTTTCATGGAACCATCGAGGAACTGCAGCGGTGAGTGACCATGAGCCACAGCTTGAAGTCGGGAAATGGAAGGGTAAAGGGAAATATTGTGCTGCCTCCTGCCACCCCCCAATTCCAAGACGTCTTGGTCCCATCTGCTTGGAGGGAAGTCTGTGGAGCAACAAGATGGGAGGATGGTCAGGAAGCTCAAGAGGAACGTCTATCAGCCTGATAATGATGGAGGGCATGAAATGCCCCCCCCCCCCCCCAACCCCTGCCCTCCACCATAACCAAAAACAAAGAGAGACAGACAGAGAACGCGCACAAGGTGCTGCTTATTCTGCTCAAATCAAGCACTACTGTAGTTCTTTAAGGGGTCCTTAAAACCTGCTCTGTTCAAGTGTGTGATCTTCTCGCATCCCCTGGCTGGTGCGTGGCAAGAAAACTCTAGGACCCTCTCTAAGTGCAGATCTTTGATATGTGCCTGCAAAGGAGGAGCTGGGAGGTCCCAGTGTTGAGATGGTGCAAAACGCACCTAAAAGCCTATTTTCGAGGAGAGCTGACAGGATTCTTTGAGTGGGAATATTTGTCTTGAGTGGCAAAAAGGAAGGGTGGAAAAATTCATTTTCTCCCCAGGGGATAGAAAATGGAGAAAGTAACTGGTAGGTGTTTCCATGAGGCTTTGTCCAGACTGATTTCTCAAACTGGTAGGGAATCTAAGCAGCCTTTCCTGGGAAAGGAAGGTGAAGATGAGCAATAGAGCAAGGAGGTGAGCCTGAACCTGACATGAACAGGTCAGAGAAAGAGCAAGAAGGTGAAAGAAAATCAAATATGATTCATATCACAGTTTGGACACTATCTCTGTATCTGAATCATCACCCAAGGAAACCATCTAAAACAGATGGGAGCCCATGATATTCTCCAGAAATGGAAATTTTCCATCTACTTTCTGGTCTTCCAGTTTAATCTCTCCTGCTGCAGTTTTCGTTCATCCCTCCCCACCACCACCCCCAGAAAAAAATGCCCAGGGGGTACACAGAGTATCCATTTTAGAGGCAGGAGAAGATATGGGGGCATTGTATTGTTAATCAGTGTCATATCTACAATTCAAGAGAAGAATGAAAAATAAACAGAAATAAAAACTAGCAGAACTTAAAGAGATGCAAATATATAACCTGGAAAGGATGCTGGAAAAAATAGAATGAATGTGACTGAGTTGGATTATTTAAGGCAGGCCATGTTGAGGACGTATATCTTAAAGAGGCAGAGAATAACAAGGCGTAGCAGAAGAGAGCGAGAGGGAGGACATTCCAGCCAGAAGGAATGGCATGTGTGAAGGCTTAGAGGTGGGAGTGAGTAGTCATGTGCCTGGGAAGGCAGAGAATCCAAACTGGGGTGAAACCTGAGATGAAGAAAGCAGATAGCACCTGCCAAGGAGAGATTGGAGAGGAGAGGCTAAGAGGCAAGGGGCTCTTTAGGGTGTTATTTTATAGGCAAGTGGCGAGATAATCAGGTAAGGAAATTGCCCATTGAATTTGTAAGTTGATGGAAAGATGTTGAATGCAAGAGTGAAACAATAGGTCTGTCTTATCCATGCATCTGGTTTATGATCTCTCTCTCTTTGAGAGAAATCAGATATAACTCACTAGATTGTAAGATTATTCGATCAGAAAGCTAGTAGAGCTCCTGGAACAACAGAAAAAGTTAATAAAGTGGGAAAACATATATATATATAAATTTAAAAGTTTAAGTGGCAGTGGATTATTGACATAGATATATCTGTGGAAATGGAGCTAAAGAATTGAAATCTGAAAAAAATGTAGGTCAGTCGTGAAGGTTGAGATTGAGAATAGTTTATGTATAGGATAGAGAGGATGGATTAAGCATGCTCAAGGGGAACCTGAAGTTAGAGATCCTATAGGAAGCAGGCACTAGTTTTGAAGTGACAGAAGAAATAACAGGGAACTCTGAGAAAAGGTGATAAAGTTGACAAATATTAGAGGAGTAGAAACGTTCAGAACCAAGGAATATATTTTCTGTGAAGGAGAGAACAACCTTGACTATATATTGTTGTCCCCAAAAGAACTGAAATTGCATGCACTGATCCTTTTAGTAATTTTCCTATATTTTCTGTAATTTTTTACTTCATCCATACCCTATCTAGATATATTACTCAACAGTTCCAACCTTTCGTTTGTTTAATTTTAGTACAAAGGTATTGCTTTAGACTATATTGATCCCACAAATTGAACAAATGAGTACCTACTAAATGCCAAGTTTAAACAAAACCCAACTGATAAGTTGCAATTATTTTTTCTCCAAGATGTTGACTGTTGATAGGAGACAGAGCATACACCTCTCTGAGGATTGGGCAGTGAAAAGCCACCAAGAGACTTCAGCAAAGCAGAACACTAATGTGATTAAAGTTTTGGTTTAGAAATGGAATTATTTAGCAGTAGGAGATGCAGTTAAGGGGAGCCTGACTATTGTGGCAGCTGGGGGAAGGAAGGTCTACTCTTGCACGAATTTCGTGCATCAGGCCTCTAGTATTTTGTAAAATGACTGAAGGAAAGGAGACTAGTTAGGAGCCTATTGCACTTTTCCAGATTAGAAATGGTAAGGACATGAACTAAGGCAGTTTTTGTGAGGATGAGGAAGTTGGTATGGATTCCAAAGACATTTTAAAAGTAGATTTGGTAAACTTTGAAATTTGATATGGAGGGTAAAGAATGGGTTGAAGATGATTTTGAAATTTCTAATTTAGGCTTCTAAGTTAATGATGATGCCTGTAATTGAAATATGAAGGTCAAGAGGTATCTGTAGAATATAGAGGGCAGAAACTTTCCCTAAGCTGCAAAGGAATTCCCAAAGTAACCTGTTTCATTACTACAGTCAATGAAAAGTATCGTGAAATAATGCTAAATCTAGTTCTAAACTTAGAGGGTATATTTGTCCTATTATTGGCTTAGAGTTTTAACTCTATAGGTATAGCTTTGCAGTCGGTTTTCTCCAATAGTCTATAGACTCTAGTATAGCTTCATGAAAGATAGATTCTAAAGATTGGTAAAGAACAGATGTAAGACACCTGTTGTTTTGCTCATTTACAAGATGTGTCACTTCATAACAGTATGGCCAGATTTTTTTGGTGGAGTTACATACAGACATACTGAAGGGTAGTCAAGATGGTTTGTTTTAAAATTTGTCTTCTATCCACCCACATAGCATTTCTCTTTATAATGCATGCTCTGAAAAAGGGTTCTTTCATTTAACAAATCAAGCCTATTTTTTTTGAAAGTCAAAATATTGTGTTGCTCATTAACAGCCTATATAAAGCCAAAGACAATGTATGTGTTTATTTATTTTCGGTTTTGCTGACCAAGGGATTTCCCTTCATTGTCTCACTGCTGTATACCCAATGACTACTGGATCCCCAGTGGCACATTGTAGGAACCTCATCCTGTCAATGGAACAAAAGACTAAGGGTTCCCAATGTCCCTTTCTGTCATTTTTGTGCTCTTTTTACACAAATATAGATTAATAAGGGATTTAAAAAAAATCTATGTCCTCATTCAAATATTGTTAGTTTTGATAGTTGCCTTATAGGATTTCAAGAGCTGGATTAAGGAAGTTTAAGGGAGAGTGACTATTTTCCCTTTAGTAATTCCCTTAACCCAACCAGTATCCAAAACTATTCTGGTTGGCAGAGGATGGTAAGAATAACGGGTTAGAGGTAGAGAGAGGTCAGAGCCAGGCCATTAGGCAGCTTTTATTTCTTTGTTAACAAGGGACTGAGAAATCAGTTACAGGCAGGACTGTCTGGATGATTTTAGAGGTTCATAGGCTCTAGCAGTGTTGTCTGCTTAAGACTACCATTGCTGGGCACACTAACAATTATGATGCTAGTATTTTGTAGCATCAGGAAGAAACTGTCTGAAGTCTGACTTGGGTATTGATAGAGAATAGCTGAAAATTTAAAAGGAAGTGTATAGAATGTGATAGGTCTGTCCCACCTCCTGATGGTAAACATGGTGTAACAGCAAAGGCTTATTAGTTAAGCAGACCTGGACTTGAATCGCTGGCTGTGGGATCTTCTCTATGAGCTTTAATGTTTCCCATCTGCAGACCAGGGACCTGCTGCCTGTCTTCAGTGCCACCCTGAGGCCTGGGCAAAAGGGTCCCTGCCCTGAGCCCTCTACTTTAGAAGGCCCTGATATGCCCTTGCTCTGGATGTGCACCTGCTCTCAGTGTTAGGAGTTAAGAGAAGGAAGGAGACTTGCCCACCCAAAGAATGATCTAGACCAGGCTCTGGGTATACAAGATCCTGAAATTCCTTGGCTGAATCACCTTTAGTCCTATTGCAGGATATGGAAGCTCTCCTCCTGGGATCCATCTTCCCAGGGCCAGACCAAGTTACTAGGTGTGAACACCCCTAGGCCCAAGGGAATGGTCAAGGAATGGCTGTTTGCACAGCATGGAGCTTAGAATTATTGGGATGTTCTCATATGTGTGGTTGAGGCCCCTGGTAGTGTACAGGGAGTCAGGAATGGGAAAAAGTGAGGGCTGGACTTTGGTCCAGGCCAAAGGCCAGTATATTCCTTACAGTTTGCGCTGTCAATTCTAAACTTGACGTTGGCTTTCAGGTTATTTACCAAGATAAAAGGAAAAAAAAAACATATCTATTATCAGTTTTATTAGCTTTATTTTTAACTTTCTAATATTTGACATATGGTATGTAGATATCTCGCCCTAACCCCATTTCTTCATGCCTGCCTCTTAAATTATTAAAATCAAATACCATATATACTAGTAAAAGAAATTCTACTGCAGAAAATGACAACAGGTATGACCAATTTTCTTCATATCCTTCTTAAAATGGATCATGAGACATCCTTGTACACATTTGGAAAAAAGTGTACTTTAAGAAAGCTTAGCATACACGTATATTATTCTGAGGTTCTACATCACTCACTCCATTGGGAAAACATTAAAGGTCTGTGTTAAAGTTTAAATCTTATCTGGGAAGAACAACACATTAAACACTGGCCTACATTCTTTTATAAAGCGAACTTGATAACCACGTAGCTGGGATCTGAGGGACAGGGTAGAAAAGAGGCAAGTTTTGATGAGGAAGGCGATTGTGGACAAAGCCAAGAATTGAGATCTGGGGAGGGCACCGGGAAGGCAGCAGGGAGCAGCCTGAGAACAGCAGGTGTCTGGGGAGAGTGAGAAGGATCTGAGGAGAGTCCAGAAAGACCCCGAGGAAAGCTTTGTCCTCAACAATTTTGGGGGTGTCAACCCTTGTCAACAGCTTACAGCAGAGATTAAAGATCTGAAAAAAGTGTTTTTTCCCCTTCTTTTTAACATATACAGGATTCATTTTGAGAATTCAATAAAAAGTTATTTCTAATATTCCTAGCTGAGTGGAGTATGTCTCTATTTAAATAAGGTTGGGACAACAGGAAAATCGGATAGTAAACATATTTTAGAAATGTACAAAGAGCAAAGGTGTTCATTATAGTAATCTTTGAAATATAAGATTCTGAGATGTCTTAAGAATTATAAAATAAAGATAAAATTATTGTTACTATAGATTCAAAGGTAAGTATAATTTACTGTATCTCAAGACTTGAAAATTGGCAGCTTTTTACTTTTTAAAATTCAGTGAATATCTAAATTTTTTTTTTAATTTTTCAATTACAGTTTACATACAATACTATGTTGTGTTAGTTTCAACTGTATGGCATAGTAGTTAGGCAGTCATATCCTTTATAAAGTGGTCCCCATGATATTTCAAGTACCCACCTGGCACTGTATATATTTATTATAATACTAGAGGCCTGTTGCACGAAGAGATTTGTGCAATAGGCCTTCCCTTCCCTTGGCTGCTGGCACCGCTTTCCTCCTGCACCCGGGACCCAGGCCTTCGCTTTGGCTGGGCTCCGACTGGAGCCACCCCAGAGCCATCAGGCTTTGCTGCGCAGGCCCCGGCGCCGTGAGGCCTCTAAGCTCCGCCTGGCACTGGAGCCCTGTAGCCTCACTGCTCCGCCTGACGCTGGGGCCGTGAGGCCTCGCTGCTCTGCCTGGTGCCTGGGTGTGAGGCCTTGCTGCTTCGGCCTCAGGCCGTCAGACTTCGCTTTACTGCTTGGAACCTAGTATGCAAATTAACCGCCATCTTTTTTTGGTGGTTAATTTGCATACCACACTGATTAGCCAATAGGAGGCATAGTGAAGGTATGGTCAATTACCATGTTTGTCTATTATTAGGTAAGATTATTTACTGTATTCCATATGGTGCAGTTTACATCCCCTGGACTATTTTGTGACTACCAAAATTTGTAGTTCTCAATACCTTCACCTTTTCTGAAAATATTTCTTGAGTCTCTGTTTTTCCAGGTACTGTGCCAAGTGCTCAGGATACAGTGATAGAACAGACAGACATAATCCGTGCCCTCAAGGAGCTTAGAATTGAGTAAGAGCAATAAACATATGTACACAGACAAAATAGTCTGAGCTAGAGAAACATAGGGCCAGGGCATGGACAGGTAATGGCTTTTCCATTTAGTAACATTTAAATTGAAAGATGTAAGGAAGAGCAGGACCCAGCATATTCCCAGATGAGGAAAAAGCATACACAAAAGCCATGAGGTTGGAAAGAATTAGGGAATTTGAGGAATAGGACATTAGTGAAGATAAATATACCAAATGAGACTGGAAAGGTGGGTAAGGAGCCAGATTATTCAGGGCTTCTAGGCCATAGAAAGGATTTTTTGGATTGCATTTGAAGCACAGTGGGAAACCACTAAAGGGTTTAAAGCTGGAAATGACATGATCCAACTTTGATTTTTAAAAAAATATCTCTAATCTATGTTGAGAGTGAATTTTGTCAGAAGTTGATGATGCATGAGGGAAATTAGTTTAGGGAACTGTTGAGGAGTCTAGATCAGGACGATATGACCTAGGATAGTGGTAGAGGACTGGAGAGCAATGAATGGATTGAAAATGTGTTCAGGGTAACACTGGTATGATGGTTTGGGCGTGGGAGATGATAAGGAAGACAGAAGAATCCATGTGTGCTTAGGTTTCTGGTTTGAGCATTTTGTTGGGTGCTAATTATTGTGATTGGGAAGAGAATGAGAGGAACAAGTTGTGGTTGAGAATCAAATGTTTATTTGTATAGTTACAGATGTCTGTGTGACATCTAAGAGAGATTGAGTTGGCAGGTGGATGCAAAGTCTAAAGTTCAGAGAAGAGGATTGGGCTGGAGATGTAAATTTTTGATTTATCATCTGACAAATACTACTTAAAGACAAGAGAATGGTGAGATCACCTAGGAAGACATTATAAAGAGATAGGAGAGGAGGGCCCACAGATTCCAGAGTTAATAAATCAGGTATACAAAAAGATCTGACAAGAGAATTTAGAAGGAAATCCCAGAGAGTATGAGAGCAGAGAGGCCAATGAAATGAGGGTTTCAAGGAGGAGGAAGTGGTCAGCTATTGGAAATAACACCAACAGTTGAATTAGATAAGGAGGGAAAAGGATTCTTTTTAAAAATATATATTTTTATTGATTTCAGAGAGGGAGAGAGAGAGATAGAAACATTAATGATGAGAGAGAATCATTGATTGACTGCCTCCTGCATGCCCCACACTGGAGATTGAGCCTGGCAACCTGGGCATGTACCCTGACCAGGAATTGAATTGTGATCTCCTGGTTGATGGGTCAATGCTCAACCACTGAGCTATACCAGACTGGGTGAGAAAAGGATTCTTCTTTCAAGATCTTGCTGAACTTGGCCAGTGACATTTCAGTAGATTGGCAATGGTGATCTCACCATTCCAGTGGAATGGCAATTCTTTAGTGAATAGAATGCTTAGTCAACTAACAATAACATCTTGTTCTTCAAACCTTTTGGATAAATGAAACTAAGTACAATTATTCTCTAAGTGGCTCAAATAAATAGTTGGGAGACCTCAAGATTGAATTCATATGCTTATGGCTATATAGCCCTCTGGTTCTTTGTTGCTGAACAGGGACTAAAACTTCAATGAACAAATTTTTAGGATGCCTTGGCGCTTCTTCCTTGTGCAAATATCAATATTAATATCAGGTTAAGAAGAGAAATGCAACTAAATTTTTACTAATGACTATTTATGAATATGTAGAGCGAACAATTATAATAGCAGGTACTTTTTTTTTTGAACACTTATTGTGTTCAGGGCCCTCTGCTTTACTCTTTCCAGGTATTAAATAGTATTGTTCCTAGTTTTCAGGTGAATAAATGAAGGCTTGGTGAAAATACATAAGTGGCAAAGCTCAGACACGAAGCCATGGTTTTAGCTACTATATTATGCGGCTAATTTATCAACTAATAAAAATCACTTTGTTTAAAAATGAAAGTGATCAAGGATCTCTCTGAAAGTTAGATCAGTATTTGTGAGTTTGATCAATATTTGTGAGTTTGTTTCTTTGAAATAGAATTAATTGCTTTAACAGTTATCAACTGATTTGAAGTAATAGCTAGGATAAGTTTGCAAAGTCCCATTAGGATTAGGGCTATATCTAGATGACAGAGTTCAAAAGAAATAAGTATAAAACCAGGTGTTTGATATTTAGAACCACACATATGATTTTAATATTACAACTGCTGCTTCTAGCTATTCACTCAGAAATATCCAAAATCTTGAGTTAATTTTAAAATGCTGATCTTAGAGTTTTTGGCACATGCAAAATACCAAAGATGGTGGCTTTAGTTTTCTTCTAAAGAGTGTCTATGGATAACATTTAGGCACTGGTATGATGGTTTATTTTATATTTGACTCGAGTAAACTTTGAATGGTGGTAAATATATGACATAATATTATTTGCATATTTAGAACTCTTAGAATAGCTATTCTAATAATACTGTGTTTGTCAAGTACACTGAAGGAGCCATTATATTTTTAATTGCAATTCATTTCCATGTTAGTTACTGCACTATAAAAATTAATTTAAGTAATGTTAAAATTTTCCATTACAGGGATTCTATTTACTAAATCTTTTATTGTAATGTCTGTAAAGTAATAGTCTGAATTCAGAAAGATAATTTTGGGAGGTAATATTAAATATGATGTTAATGGCAGGCTCAGATGTGGTGGGCATTGCATAGATCCATTTTATACTTTAAATAGAAGGACAAATATTTTTTATGTGTGCAGTAATTACACCAGTAGCAATAATTATTCAATCCAGTAACAAAATAGTTAAGTTTATAGAAAATGTGATATTAAGTCAAAATACGGAAAATTATTATTCAGAAGAGAAAATAGAATTGTAATTAATAAAATTACATTTTAAAGATATAAATAATTATATATGACACTAAAGAACAAGCAATAAAAGAAAAATTAATTTGGACTACATAAAAATAAAAAATTGTGCAGCAAAGGCCGCAAGCAACAGAGTGAAAAGGCAACCCACCATTTGGAAAAAAATATTTACAAGTCATATGTCTGACAAGGCATTAATAATCAGAATATATAAAGAACTCCTACAACTCAGCAACAACAACACAAACCAAATTTAAAAATAGGCAAGATTTAAATAGACATTTTTCCAAAGAAGATACAAAAATGGCTAATAAGCACATGAAAGTGTTCAATATCACAGATCCTTAGGGAAATAAAAATTAACACCGCAATGAGATACCATCTCATACCCATTAGGAGGGCTGCTATTACACACACACACGCGCACACACACACACACACACACACACACACCAGAAAATAATGTTGATGAGGATATGGAGAAATTGGAACTGTTGTGCATTGTTGCTGAGAATGTAAAATGGTTCAGCTTCTATAGAAAACAGTGTGATGGTTCCTCAGAAAATTAAAAATAGAATTATAATGTGATCCAGCATTTCCATTTCTGGGTATGTACTCAAAAGAATTGAAAGCAGGGACTTGAACAGATATTTATATATTCATGTTATTTGAATATTCATTATTCACAATAGCCAAAAGGTGGGAGAAACCAAACTTCCATCAAAGAGTGAATGGATAAACAATATATGGTATAAACATACCGTATAATATTATTCAGCCTTAATAAAGAAGGAAATTCTGACACCTGCTACAACATAGACAAACCTTGAGGAATTATGAAATAAAGTCACAAAAGGATAAATACTGTGTGATTCCATTTATATGAGATACTCAGAGTAGTTATATCTATAAAATACACAAGAGAATTGTGGTAGCTAGGGATCGGGGAAAGGAAAAATGGGGAGTTACAGAATTTCGGTTTTGCAAGATGAAAAGTTATGAATGGTAGTGATTCTTACACAATCATGTGAAGGTATTTAATGCCACTAAAATATACAATATTAAATTTATGTTAGGTGTAATTTACCAGGATTAAAAACAATAAAAATATATAAATTTTTGTAACTGGTGTGACATTAAACATTTTTTAAAGAAGACAAAATTTAAGTTTTAAGAGGTTGTATAGACATTGATAATTAGGAATCAATCTGAAAACATATTCAGAGTTCTTTCATACACATTAAGGTATATATTTACATATTATGAACATATTTTTCAATAATACATCTGATAAAGGGTTAATATCCAAAATATATAAAGATCTCATACAGCTTAACAAAAAGAAGACAGACAATCCAATTAAAAATGGGCAAAGGACCTAAATAGACACTTCTCCAAAGAGGACATACAGATGGCCAAGAGACCATGAAAAAATGCTCAAAGTCATTGATAATCAGAGGGATACAAATTAAAACAATGAAATATCACTTCACACCTGTCAGAACAGCTATATCAACAAATTAAGAAATGAGAAGTGCTGGTGAGGATGTGGAGAAAAGGGAACCCTCATACACTGCTGGTGGGAATGCAATCTGGTGCAGCCACTATGGAAAACAGTATGGAGTTTCCTCAAAAAATTAAACATGGAACTGCCATTTGACCTAGTGATCCCACTTCTAGGAATATATTCTAAGAAACCTAAAACACCAATCAGAAAGAATGTATGCAGTTTACAATAGCTAAAATCTGGAAACAGCCCAAGTGCCCATCAGTAGATGAATGGATAAAAAAAATCTGTGGTACATTTACACCATGAAATACTATGCAGCAGTAAAAAAAAAAAAAAAATCTAAAAGGATCTCTTACCCTTTGAGACAGCATGGAGGGACCTGGAGAGTATTATGCTAAGCAAAATAAGCCAGTCAGAGAAAGACAAGCATCACATGATCTCACAGATATGTGGAATATAATGAACAAAATAGATCTAGAGATAAATAAGCATGGAATCTCAGAGGAAGGCAGAGATGGATGGGTGGGATGAGATCAACCAACTTGTATGCATATATGCATAGCCCATGGACACAGACAATAGGGTGGTGAAGGTCTGAGCAGGGGTTGGGGGTAGGCTGGAGGGGGTCAGTGGGGGAAAAAAGGGAACATATACTTTTAACAATAAAGATTTAATTTTAAAAAGGTATATATTGATATATTATGTATAATTGCATATATAATCAATATCCAATTATAGTCAGCCTTCTGTACCTGGAGGTTTTGTATCCACAAATTCAACCAACTTTGGAATAAAAATATTCAGGGGGAAAAAGCCCAGAAAGTTTCAAAAAGCAAAACTTGAATTTGACACTTGCCAAGCACTGTGTTGAATCCACTCAAATGAAGTGATATGTAGGCATACTCTGCTGTAGCCCATCTGCATATATAGATTACTAGAGTCCTGGTGCATGGAATTCATGCACGGGTAGAGTCTCTAGGCCTGGCCGGCGATTGGGGCTGATCTGTGGGGTGACTAGCGGGGTGACCAGGGCCCCCTGCTGGCACCTGCCTTGGCTGGCCTGGTGCCACCCACTCACCTGCCCCTGCTGCCAGTGCTGGTCAGGGCCTGAGGCCTGGGGGCAGCTCCTGTGTCTGCCCCCTGGTGGTCAGTGCATGTCATAGCAACCAGTTGTTCTGCCAGTCATTCAGCTGTTTGTTCGATTTGCATATTAGGGTTTTATTATATAGGATATGCAATTACTATGCCATTTTATATTAGGGACTTGAGCACCTAAATATTTTAGTATCCTTGGGGGTTCTTGAATCAATCTGCCATTGATACCAAAGGACAACTGTATATAATTATACATAATGTAAAAATCTATTATGTTCTCTTTGGTGATGAGGATTTTCTGGAGATACAATGAGAGGAATTATATAATAAGCTCAATTCTAATATTTTGTTCTGTTTCAGATCTGTGGTCACTTGTTCACATGGTTTCGAGGCACAATGAGTCACACTGGCTCTTGGAAACTTTGGCTCTGGGTGGCACTGCTCCTGCTTCCTGCTTCCACTTCCGTGACGGTCAGGGACAAGCCAGGTATCCAGGCTACCTCTTTTTCCAGTCATCAAATGTTATTTATAGTCTTTAAATTATTTTTTTAAATCATGATAATAAATCTTGTTAAAGTTGAAGAGGTCATGGATTACCTTTATTTAGACAAAATAAATAATACATTGTTTTCCCCATTCACCTTCATTTGAACACTGAGAATTCCTAAAATTATCTCATTTTTTTTCATATGCATATTATATTGGTCTAAATGGCCTTTTCTTTCTCTCATTGGTATTTGCAAATATAAATATATTTGTGTTCATTTCTGTGTGTGTATATTTCTCCCTTTCTCCTTTAAGTTTTAAGTTATTTGAGTTATTCAAACGAGATCGGGCGCGTTCAGGGTGGTATGGCCGTAGAAGTTATTTGAGTTATTCAAATTATAAGGACAGAAACTCATCACCATTTAGAATTAACTGGGGACATATCTAATCTTAATTAGGAAAAAGTGAAAAATAGAATAGGAGATATAAAAGGAAATGTCGTTTAAATTATACGTCAGTTTTGTAATATCTCAGATGAGGTGAACAAAAGATTTGAACTAACTAAGTGATATTTATTTGTAATTGTTAGATTATCAACCTCATAAATATTTCCAAAGGGCTTGAAGGCAATTTGAAACTAATTCTACCTCTGATTTTTATAAATGATTATGTGGCTAATTAGGAATATTTTTCTTGAACAGTGAGTATGTGTAAGGTACTGATCTAGATGTACGTCATAATTAAAAGTTGAACTAGATACATTGAAAAAGCCAACTAGATACATTGAAAAAGCCATTTTCTAAGCAAAAAGAAACTTCAACTCTCCTGTGCAATTACATATAATGTATTCTGATTATGGTCACATGTGATGATGTATACAGAGTATGAGTCTCATTGTGCTTATTCTTTTAAATATATCCTTTAATAATTTTTGCTAACACTTATGAATACACTCTAGTAGAAACTTTTGAGTTTGAAGCACACATAAAATAAAAGCAATCTCTTATAAAGCTATAACAAATCTTAGTCTTTCAGAGTCTTATGTGAGTCTTTATGACTTTTTTTTTTTTTTTTTACTAATTTGGCAAGAGGTATGTTTCCTAAAATAATTTACATGAAAGTTTGTGTATCCTACCACTGTATAAATGACATCCTATGGCTGTCATACTTTTTTGGGGGGGGAAACTCTTTCTTCAGTGAGAAAGAAATTAGGAATGACTCATGGCAAAAAGAAGTACATGGAGCAGGGGAGTTTATTCTGACAAAGTTGTTACTATTCTGGATTTCTTTATGACTCTCTTATGAGAGCTAGAGATAATGCAAATTGGAACTTAGAAGGAACAGGACTGTTTTTGGTTAGAAAGGAAAATGAAACTTTGATTAAGTAGGACACAGTTTATAGGCACATGGTAGTGTATAATAAATGAATTTGATGATAATTATTTGAAAGATCTACATAAATGGATTTCCAATTTTAGTGTGAGCATGTATCATTGGGGGTATTATTTGCAAGCCCCAGTCTCAGAGATTCCCCTCATGCAGGACAGCCTTGGGTGGGATTCAGTCTTTCACATGTTTAGCAAGCTCCCCAGGTACATCTAATGCAGCATGTCAAAAGAAAACACTTACTTTTAGCCTAATGGCGTTGATTTTCTTGCATCTTATGCTATTGGGTTCCTTTTATTTTATTTTGTTTTGTTTTTTGCTTTTAATAACTTTTCTTTTATTGTGGTGAGAACACTTAACATGTGATCTACCCTCAGCAAATGTCTAAATCGATAATACAGCAGTGTTGACTATAGGCACAGTGTAGGACAGCGGATCTCTGGAATGTAATCATCTTGCATAACTGAAACTTTCCAGCTTGGGATTCCCCTGAATGTTTTGCTTTAGCAGCTTTGGTATCTCAATTCTTTAATCAGGTTATATTGTATGTAGGACAACGGAAATGTATGTATGCTGGCCCATTAACTTACCATCTGTCTGATAAATTTTCATAAGAGTATGAATTCAAAATTAATATGAGCTCTAACAGGATTCACATAACATAAAATACTAAAAGAAATTAAGAACAACATGAAGAGTTGATTTTTATCATGCCATTAGGTAGTAGGTGCTCGCAAAGTAATGCGTACTCCACGTGCCATGGAAATTGCTTAACTTCAAGTATCATTTGCTTTAATTACAATGTCAGCACAGCACTGTCATAAGGATTATTGAAGATGATGACCCACCAGGCATCGTCTTCTTGTGTCTTGTGTTGCTGATTCACAGCGCAGGTTCCAGTTTTAGTTTCCTCATGTGCAGACCTGTGCGTGTGGTCACTAACCATTTACCGGAGGGAAGTGATTACATCTAAAAATAAAATATAACCAATCTGAGGGAGAGGCTAGGGTTTCAGCTCTGGAGTCTGAAGTTGTCAACAGTCTACTGTTAAACCTAAATATATGAAGGATAAATTGAGTCTTTTAATTGCTTTACTTTGACTCTATGGTATGTTTAATAATTACTTGAATATTGTCCTACTTGGGACAGAATTCAAGTGTAACATGGAGTGCTTCAAAACAACTTGAATTTTAAAATCATGAAGCTATTTAGAATTTGCTTCATGTTTTTCATCAATTGTACTATTATCTGGAGATTGTGAGATAAGGCATATTTGTGTGTTTTCATGCTGCAGATGAACTTCTGTTCAAATGTAGCAGTTTCAACTTAGTTGTCAAAAGAGAGTAGGGAAGAGAATTGTATTAAAAATTATACAGCATGTAGATCAACTCAAAACTTACTGTACTCAGTTACTTAAAACTTTCTTCTGTGATAGCTACTTATGTATCAAACTAGAGGCCTGGTGCACAAATGCATGCACTGGTGGGGCTCCTGGGCCGGGGCAGGGGAGGGGTGAGGGGGGAAGGACCCTGATCAGGGAGAGAGACCATGGGAGGTTGGCCGGCCACGAGAGATTGGCTGTGGGAGTGCGCTGACCACTAGGGGGCAGCTGCGTTGAGGTGGTTAGTGTGTGTCACAGCGACTGGTCGACCAGTCGACCGGTCGTTTGGTCGACTGGTTATAACAGTCACTTAGGCTTTTATATATATACTAGAGGCCCGGTGCACAAAAATTTGTGCACTCGGGGGGAGGGGGAAGGGGGGTCCCTCAGCCCGGCTTGTGCCCTCTTGTAGTCTGGGACCACCTGCTGGCTTAGGCCTGCTCCCCAGGGGATTGGGCCTAAGCTGGCAATCAGATATCCCTCTGGCATCCTGGCAGCCCTCGGGGGATGTTCACTTGCCAGCGGGGAGCAGGCCTAAACTGCAGTCGGACATCCTTAGCACTGCTGAGGAGGCAGGAGAGGCTCCCACCCCCACTGCTGTACTGGCTTGTGGCTGAGCAGAGCTCCTCCCATGTGAGAGCGCCCTGACCACCAGAGGGCAGCTCCTGCATTGAGCGTCTGCCCCCTGGTGGTCAGTATGTGTCATAGTGACCAGTCATTCCCAGTCCTTCTGCTGTTAGGGTCAGTTTGCATATTACCCTTTTACTATATAGGATAGAGGCCTGGTACACGGGTGGGGGCTGGCTGGTTTGCCCTGAAGGGTGTCCTGGATCAGGGTGGGGGTCCCGCTGGGGTGCCTGGCCAGCCTGGATGAGGGGATGATGGCTGTTTGCAGCTGGTCACACCCCCTTCAGGGTGGGGTCCCCACTGGGGTGCCTGGCCAGCCTGGATGAGGGGATGATGGCTGTTTTTAGGCTGCCCACATCCCCTTCAGGGTGGGGTCCCCACTGGGGTGCCTGGCCTGTCTGGGTGAGGGGCTGAGGGCCGTTTTCAGGCTGGTGGGTGACTGAAGCTCCCACCCTCTCCTTTTTTTTCTTTTTCTTTTTTTAATTCTGGGATTTATTTACTTTCTATGGCTGTCACTGGAGCTGAGAGCCAGCTTTAGCTCTGAGGCCAGCTCCTGCTTGAGGCCTCGGCTGCTGAAAGAAGTTATCTGGAGTTTGTTTGGCTTCTATAATTGAAACACTGTTGCCATCACTGCCGCTCTAAGCTCTGAGGCTGAAGCTGGCTGAAAACAGGTATCTGGAGCTTGTTTAGCTGCTATAATTGCAACATTGTTTCTTAGACTGCAGCTCAGAGGCCGGCAGCGGCAGGCAGGGAACTTTGGCTTCCTCCATCACTGGAGCAAGCAAGCCTCCTGTTCACTTCAGCTGCTTGGCTGCCGGCCGCCATCTTGGTTGGCAGTTAATTTGCATATTGCCCTGATTAGCCCATGGGAAGGGTGTCGGGGTTATGGTCAATTTGCATCTTTCTCTTTTATTAGTGTAGATTCAGCGGGGCCTTGACTTACGAAGTGTCGCGACTAACATGTTTTTCAAGATATGAGCTGTCTCTCGGCTGATTTTTTGCTTTGAGTTGTGACCTAAAATTCGGGTTACGAGCCAGCTTCAGATACCCCACCGTTAGTTGGCGCAGTGAATGTCACAGTGAACGCCACAACATCAGCCCAGCATCACGTGTCTCACTCGTTCACTTTAAGATTTGACATACCAGTAATTTGAGTTACGAGCTCCGTCACGGAATGAATTAAACTCGTAAGTCAAGGCCCCACTGTATAGCTAATTAAAGGTTCCTCTGTTTCTCTTACTTTCCTTTAAGATAAAATATTGAATTATCATCAACAGTAACATTAAAACCAGAATAAAACCAGAATAAGGAAAAGCATCAAAAATAAAACAAACAGAAAACAAACCCACATGACTGAATACAAAGAGCCATGATAGAATGCCATCTAAATCATATATATATATTTTTTACTTATGGTAAAATTTCAAGTGTCTAGATTGAATTGGTTATAAACTTGGGCCCCAAACTATACATATAAGCCAGTGGTTCTCAATCTTTCTAATGCCGTGACCCTTTAATACAGTTCCTCATGTTGTGGTGACCGCCCAACCATAAGATTATTTTTGTTGCTACTTCATAACTGTAATTTTGCTACTGTTCTGAGTCATAATGTAAATATCTGATATGCAGGATGTATATAGGCGACCCCTGTGAAAGGGTCATTCGACCCCCAAAGGGGTCGTGACCCATAGGTTGAGAACCGCTGATATAAACCATTTTAAACTAGTTTTATATTAATTTCAAGAAAAAAAACATTCTGAAATTTGGTTTTTACCAATTGACAAACATTGCACTCTGAAATTTAGAGTAGGAAGTATGCTGTCATATAGAAAATATTATTTTGTGTTTTCAAGAATTTCTCATGTTCAGTATGGCACCATGTAATAAGCATGGTGCTACTGATCAAGGCACTTTGTGACTAAGTGGAGGAAAGCTTCACAAGTGTTCAGTAAAGGCATCGCTCCTCCATTAGTGTTCTCTCCTTTGGAGGAATAGCTTGGGAAACAAAATAAGCAGTGAAGATTCTGTGACCTTTTGTGATCTCTGTTAAAATAGTTTTCTTCCTCTCCCTCTCTTTTTTCTTGTTTGGTCACTTTTCCGTATTATTTTTGTTATATTCTGGTCCAATGTGCTTTCCCTATTTCTCTTAGGTCGTTGAATATCTAGGTCATAGAGTTAAGGTATATTTAGCTTTTGTAAATGCTGCCAAACAGTTTTCTAAGGTGGTTGTACTGTTTCTACTCCTACAGCAATGTAGGAGAGTTCTCCTTGCTTCACCTCCTCAACAGCACTTAGTGCTGTCAGTTCTTTAAATTTTAGCCATTTAGTTGTATCTCATTTTGGTTTTACTTTGCATTTCCCTGATTACTAAAGATGTTGAGCAACCTTTCATATGCAGGTTGACAATTTGGATATTCTTTTTTGTGAAGTGCTTAAGTTGTGTTTGTGTTTGTGTGTGTGTATTTTCAAAATAGGGCTTTAATCTTTTTCTTATTGGTTTGTGAGAGTCTTTGTATATTCTGGATAAGATACTTTATAGGATATGTGTTGTAATAGTCTGTAGTTCCTAGTCTGTGGCTTGCCTTTTTGCTCTTTTAATGTTGTCTTTTGATTAATAAATATTTTCATTTTAACGAAGTTCATTTTATCTATCTTTTATAATTAGTACTTTCTGCATCCCTTTTAAAAAATCTTTGCCACCCCAAGTTCATGAAGTTTTTATGTTTTTTTTTCTTTATTGTTTTACCCTTTAAAGTTATGTCTAAGTTAATCTCTAATTAATTTCTGTGCATGGTGTGAGGTAAGGGTCAAGGTTTAGTTGTTTTCCTACATAGAGATCCAGTTGACCCAGAACCATTTATTGAAGGTCGATTCTTTTTCCATTGTATATCAGTAGCCCTTTTATGGTAGACAAGGAGATCAGATATGTAAGGTCTGTTTTTAGACACTTTGTTTCATTGATCTATTTATCTATATGTGTACCAACAAATACTATGTTATAAAAATTCCTGATATCTGACTGTAATTTTCTAGCTTATTCTTCTTTGATTTTGCCTTAGCTATGTTAGTTTTTTTGTAGTTCCATATAAATTTGAGAATCGACTTGTTAGTTCAAACACACACACACACACACACACACACACACACACACATACACTCATACACTCACACACACTCGTTTGGGATTTTAATTGGTATTGCATTGAATCTGGAAATAAGTTGACAATTGACAGCTTAACAATATTGAATCTTCCCATCTAAATACTCTGGCTAATCTCTTCAATTACTTAGGCATTTAATGTCTCTCAGCAATATTCTCTAGTTTTTGGTGCAGAGATCTTGATGAGTTGCTTGGTTTTTATGAAAGTGACTATGGCCCGGGCCAAATACACAAGGTTTAAGTTTATATGGGCCGCAAAAAAACAAAAGCTTCAATTTTCTTTTTTTTTTTTTTTTTTAAATATATTTTATTGATTTTTTACAGAGAGGAAGGGAGAGAGATAGAGAGTCAGAAACATCGATGAGAGAGAAACATCGATCAGCTGCCTCCTGCACATCTCCCACTGGGGATATGCCCGCAACCCAGGTACATGCCCTTGACCGGAATCGAACCTGGGACCTTTCAGTCCGCAGGCCGACGCTCTATCCACTGAGCCAAACCGGTTTCGGCCAAAAGCTTCAATTTTCATAGAAATGTAGGTTTATTTTGATAGAGACATGCTGAATACAAAGGGCTGAAATAAATGAGTAATCGTTAACATAAAATAATAGAACATTTTAATAAAAATTAATATTTTTTATTGAACATTAACTTACCAGACACAGAATAACTGCACAAGTTAAGTGTAATGCAAATAAACCTATTTTTCTTGTTCCCTGAAAGTGAAGTATTTCCTGTTGCGCAAAAGTAGTCTAAGCCTAATGACGGGCAATTGGCTGCAATGGTGTGCCTGCGCATAAGGGAAATGAATGCAACACGATTATAGTAATCAGTTATTAGCGAATGTTGTAGTTCGTTATTAATAATTATGTATAACAGGATATTGTAAAAATTAAGTTATGAAATTTTTATTAAAAAGTTTCTTATATACCATTATATCGGCTAGGCCACAAAAATATTATTGTGGGCCACATGTGGCCATGGACCATGAGTTTGACATGCTTGCCCTAGCTGGTTTGGCTCAGTGGATAGAGGGTTGGCCTGTGGACCAAAGGTTCCCGGGTTTGATTCTGGTCAAGGGTACGTACCTTGGTTGCAGGCTTCTCCCTCGCCCAGGCCCTGATAGGGGCTCATGCAGGAGTCAACCAATCGATGTGTTTCTATCATTTCAATGTTTCTGTTTATCTTTCCCTCTCTCTTCTATTCTCCCTAAAATATCAATGGGAAAAATTCCTCAGGTAAGGATTAACAACCAAAAAAAAGTGACTATGAATTCAAGTTTACAAATTGGTAATGTTTACAAAATGTCCAGTTTCACTATTATATAGGACCTGCAGTTATGTTTAGATCTTTAAGGTAGGAATTTCCATAGTAGCTAACTAAGTAATATCAATAATTATTCTGTGATATAATTTCCTTTATGTGTATTAAAGCTTTTGATTAAATGGTAGCACTATTTAGAATTTGATTTATTATTCTGGTTAAATATATTAAGGTGATGCCCTGACCTTTGTGATGTATTTGTTAAAGAAAGGGCTCAGGAGCCCAGAAGTAGAACTGGAGAATCAGTAATTTCATTTTCCACAGAGCAGAAGGTCAATTTGGTTTTAAGCAGTTTATCTCCCCTCTGAATTCAAAACTTTTAGGTCATTGAACCCAAACATGAGTCTTAGATGTGGAGAATTAAGGTTGTGATTTACATTTCCAGAATCTAGCCTGAATGAGATTTAAACATACCCAGATAATGAAAAACTAGTGTCTACATGTACATTACTGTTTGAGTGTGTTGTGGTACTATTGAATATGTATACTTGCTTTGAGTAGAGACAAAATGTATCTTTTATTTCTTTGAATATTATTAAGTGTCTTAGCACATAATACTTTCTCAATGATTTTCTTTTCCCCCCCTCATTATAGGCCACTTTTGTTTATAGTAGAGTCCTTCGCTTTAGAAAGAAACGATATATACAATTATTGATTTCAGAGAGGAAGGGAGAGGGAGAGAGAAATAGAAACATCAATGAAGAGAGAGAATTATTGATTGGCTGCCTCCTGCACGCCCCCTGCTGGGGATTGAGTCCGCATCCAGGGCATGTGCCTTGACTGGGAATTGAACTGTGATCTCCTGGTTCATAGGTCGATGCTCAACCACTGAGCCACGCCAGCTGGGCGAGGACTTCACTCTTTTGCTTTTTAATTTTATTTTTATAACGTCTATGTAGGAATACCTGAACTGACTAAGGCAGTGGTAATAGACTGGGGGACTTAAACATCAAACATATATTTCACGCAGTTCTGGAGGCTGGGAAGTCCAAAGTCAGGCCGCTAGAGAGGTGAAGTTCTGGTGAGGGTCCTCTTTCTGGTTTCCTCACATGGCAGAGAAAGAGCTCTCTCCATCCCCTGATAAAGAAGGACACCAATTCCATCATGGGGGCCCCACTGCTATGACCTCCCCCCAAATTAATTTCCTCTTAAGGCCCTACCTCCAAATACTATTACATTATGGATTAATGCCTCAACATATGAATTTTGGACACTCAACCTGTCCATATTAGTCCCCTTCTGTTTAAAGTTTAATGTCACCTGGCACCAAAATCTGAATTAAAGTCATGTTGAAATAAACAGTGTGGTGATTGTGGTGGTGGAGGTGGAGGTGGAGGTGGTGGAGGACATAGAGCAGTGATGGCGAACCTTTTGAGCTCGGCGTGTCAGCATTTTGAAAAACCCTAAATTAACTCTGGTGCCGTGTCACATATAGAAATTTTTTGATATTTGCAACCATAGTAAAACAAAGATTTATATTTTTGATATTTATTATATATATATAAATGCCATTTAACAAAGAAAAATCAACCAAAAAAAGAGTGCGCGTGTCACCTCTGACACGCGTGTCACAGATTCACCATCACTGACATAGAGGGATAAATGGTGATGAAAAAAAGAAGAGAAAAGAAATATAATGGTAGTTCACTTGTTTTAATATTGGAATGTACTTTGAATATGAAAATTTAATGATGATAAAGCCAGCTAATTTCCTAATGTCAAGTATATAGCAACAATTCGAATGTTGGAATAATAATGATAATAGTAATAATAGTAATAGTAATAATAATAGTAATAGTAATAATAGCTAACACTAATAACCATCTACTGCATAGCAGTTCACATACATTAATAACCTCATGTAATCTTCACAAACACACTACTAGGTAGGTAACTTTCTTATCCTCATTTTAAAGAGATTTAATAAATTAGTTTAATTTATTCCCATTTTTAAGTTTATGGTTATATTGTGTGATTCAAATTTATTTGAAAAAGTTTATAGGAAATCCTTAGTACTTTTTCTTTTTAATAGAAAAACAATGTGCTATACTGAGAACAGAGGGACATCAGTTTTTCCAAGACAACAGAGATAAACTTGAAGTTTCAGGTAAGCATTATAATCCTTTACAAAGACACATGCTGGGTCAAATTATCACCAAATATGTAATATATTGTAGGTGATTCCTTGACATTGTAATTTAAGATGATGACATCAATATAAAAAATTAAAAGCAAAGAAGATGGATGATGTAGAAAATATGCTAAAAACAGATTTCTGCATTGTTTTAAGACCAACAACAACTCAACCTTTTGGAGAAAAAAGGTTATTTAAGATTATAGTTGTATACATTGTAGAGGTTTTGAAAAAAGAAAATTTATGAGAAAGAAGATCTCTCTACATTTCCCCACATCAATATATATTTTTCTAAAGTATTACATTTTTTAAAAGGCTGCTTAGTTTTCAGTTGAATGGTGGTAATAATTTTTACTTAACTGACTTTCTGTCTTTAGTTATCAGAATGGTTACAGTGAACTATTCTGATTATTTACTTAGGATAATTCCTTGGGTCAAAGAAAATTAATATTTTAGTTTTTTGAAACATATTTTATTTTTCTACATCCCAAAAAGAGTAAAAATGAAATAAAGAACTGTTGCTAATCCCAAGCAGCAGGACTTTAGTTGAAATAAATCAGTGCATAGATAAGGACAAGGAAAAAAAATCTTATTTAAAAATCAGTATCGTTGTGAATTTACTAAATTTAATAAAACTGCTGGATTAAATCATGTTATATTTTACAGGTTTTGATCTAGGAGAGAGCTTTTCTTTGCGACGTGCATTTTGTGAAGGTGATAAAACCTGTTTCAAATTGGGAAGTGCACTTCTTATTAGAGATACCATGTAAGTAAAATAAATTTTCTTTATATTGAAATAATACCACATAAACTATTTTCTAATGGGATCCCAAATAATTTGTTAAAAAATAAAACATCGAACTACTGTCATACTTGCTTGAATGCTGGGATAAATGTTCTGTTTATAAATCTGTTGTTTTTAATAATCTTTGCAATCTGATCTTGCTCTATGGTGTAAATACCACTTACACATACAGATAGTGGCATAATCTTTAGAGAATAGCAAATAAGTTTGTTTCTTGAAGGAATATTTTGATTTAAAGTAGACATGACCAACATTAGATTTTAAAATGTAAACATAAGGCACAATGTAGACTTGGAGACAAAAAGCTTAGATTTATTATATTTATTTCTATATGTTTTATGCATGTACATAAGCTTCATAATAAATTAAAATAAAAGAATGTAGCCCTTAAGTATTTATTTTATATGTTTTGCAGAGTAAATAGTAGAGAAAAACGGTTTTTCAGTTTTATTTTTGGTCTTGATACTTGTTTCATTTCAAAATAGTTTTATCAGAGGTTTCCTTTCTTATTTTTACTATTCTTTTTTTTCCCCCAATAAACTTGGGATTAAAAAAAGAATCACTTTCCATTTAAATACTGACAATTGGTCAGTAACTATTCAGGGTTAATAATTAATTCCTCATATGGTTGGCTATATGTCATTGGAGGGTGGATAAATAGTAATTCAGAAAGCTTGAGCCACCAGAAAGGCAGATCTAGCATATATGGTCATGATATTTAGTCTAGTAGTCCAAGATGAACATTTTAGTATATGAATACACTGCAATGAAAAAGGCATCAAAATTCTATTTGGTTTAAAATGCAGCATAGCTGTTCTTGTGTGAAAGCATATATGAATGTTTCATGTCCTGTTGGGTAGCCTAATATTTATGTTACCAGACATGGTTGTTGAGAATCTCAGCATTTGAATTCTCATCTTATTGCCTATCCTCAGATGCTCCATATAAACCATGTTTTTAACTTGCTTTTTTTTTTTTTTTTTGAGAAAAATCTCTTTAGACCTTCTATTTTGTGGTAATTTAGATACTTTTAGTTTAACGATATGGTTCGTTAGAAGTAAATTGCTTATTAATTAGTAAAAAATTAAGCGTAAAGGAAGAGAGTAATTTGACACTGAGGGGTATAATGAGTGATCGTCAGGTGGGGCACTTCAGCAGCTGTAACTATTGTGAGTGGATTTTAGGTGGCTTCACATGTAGGCATGAAACCCTCAGGGCAAGGCAGTTTCATGATTGGACAGCCATATGCAGTAAAGTCAAGTTGATATGTAGCTCATATATATTTCATATATATTCCTAGTAGGTAAATTTAATTAATGAATTTAAGAAAGTCAATAAATTCTCTTCCAAAAATTAAGATGTATTTTCTTTCATGCCCACTTCTTAATGATTTAAACCCCTGAAATTTTGGCCGAGTGGCTACAGGATTGGAGTGATAAATCTTTTAAAAATTCATGGGGCCTGTACATAGGAAAACTTAGCTAATTGTAAATAGTTATATTGGAAATTTTGCTGCCCCATTTAAGTAATGCTATTCCTCTTTGACTAGGTGTGATAGTAAATATTAGGTACAACTAGAAATTTATTTTCCCACTTTTAGCTCTAAATCACTATGTAATCCCTAGGCAATCAGCGTAAGTGAATTCTCTGACTCTGCACAGCAGAGCCCTGGTACCTCCACTACAGGAAACTGGAGGGTATCTGGTTAAGCTGACTAGCAAGTGTCAAGTAGCTTGGCACATCTCCACTTAATTTCACTCACTGAGCCAAGTGTGCTAGGATGCTTCTCTTGCATGATGCCATTTTGATTTTTCAATGAGACTGGAGTAAAGTTGCAGCTATTTATATATTTGTAAATAAGCTGCCTTGCAGAATTAGCATGGGAAAAGTCAGATGCTATCTTATATGAAAAATGGGGCTTCTTTCTGTGCCTGAGCTTGTTTTTATCTTCCAGGTGAGAATTATGAGGGGAGGGATCTAATGAGTGTATTGGTCAAATACCTACCTGTTGGGCAGACTTGGTACCTAAAGCCTAGCTTAATGTGGTGATCCCACAGGCTGCTCTTGCAAGGGCCCTTCAAATAAATGTTATACACTTCAGGGTGGCATGAGCTCAGGGAACATCTGAGGGACTTTATGTGCTTGGTTTTATTTTAAATTCATGTCCATTTCTTCAGTATTCCTTGGGATAGCAAATGGTATGTATTTGGGTTCTTCAAAGATTCTGGGTACTTGCTGCCTAGTTTCCTAGAATTATCTTTTAAGAAAAACAATTCCTTGACTTCTTGTATCTTCCAATATCCCTTGTTATGTGAAATAAATAATTCATTATGTCTATACATATTGAAAGAGAGCTATACCATAGATTATCATATTCCAATTACCTTTAAATTGTGTTTTGGCATTTATCAGGGCAAAATGTTGAAGTTTTGAGATAAAATATACACAAAACATGTGTATACTGTGGAGCACCTTATTTTCTCAGTATGAAATAGTCCTTACAGGTTTTTTTTGTTGCTTCTATAGATACACATTTAAAATAAAAATGTCTTCGTAGTTGGATATTTTAGAAGAGTTGATGAATGTTGATTCTGAAGGGGCAACTTGCACACCCTATTTTTACTAGCCAATGGGGGAAATCAATCAATTGTGAATGCACCAGGGAAGGGGATGCCCTGATTTATTATTGAATTCAAAGGTGGTAAAGAGTCTTCTCTCTCAGGTTCTATGATTGATACCTAGTAGCTATATGGAATACTATGTTGAGAAAGATTCTGAGTCCATTTGGGGTTCAGGGGGGTGAGAGTGCTATGATCCATTAGCAAAAAGAGGGGAGAAGGGAATGCTCATATGTGTTTCACGTCTGTAGCTTCACTGGTTTAGAATGATTCCAGTGAATAACGTGTTGGCTTTTGCAGCTGAAACAGTTCCCAAGAATGGGGAAATGAGGTTATGTGTGAAAAGATAACCAACACAGATTGATTTTAATAAGATTTTATGAGCTAGACACAGTGGCATAATTCGTAGATATGGTCCTTAGCTTTAGCTACTTCTCCAGGGAAGAGGCATTGCTCTCTCTTTCATAAAATTGGGGGTTGCTTTCTGAAAGCAAGAGCTATTCAGTTTCACAGCTTTACATGGTAAAAAAAAAAATCTGGTAGAAGATAGTCTCATTTGCACTTTTTTTTGTTTTTTTTTTTTGGCTTTTCATGGTTGTTGATTTTTATTTCATTCTGAATTCTTAGTTTCTTTTTTGTAGTCAGTTATGATCATCTTATCACAATTTCTTTTTTAAAATATTTTTTCTTTATTGATTAAGGTATTACATATGTGTCCTTATCCCCCCATTGCCCCCCCCCCCCACCCAGCTCATGCCCTCACCCCCTGGTGTCTGTGTCCATTGGTTAGGCTTATACAATGCGTACAAATCCTTTGGTTGACTTCTCCCCCTTACCCCTATCCTCCCCTGCCTTCCCTCTAAGGTTTGATGGTCTGATTGATGCTTCTCTGTCTCTGGATCTGTTTTTGTTCATCAGTTTATGTTGTTCATTATATTCCACAAATGAGTGACATCATGTGATATTTATCTTTCTATGACTGGCTTATTTTGCTTAGCATAATGCTCTCCAATTCCACCCATGCTGTTGCAAATGGTAAGAATTCCTTCTTTTTTACTGCAGCATAGTATTCCATTGTGTAGATGTACCACCGTTTTTTAATCCACTCATCTGCTGATGGGCACTTAGGCTGTTTCCAGATCTTAGCTATGGTGAATTGTGCTGCTGTGAACATAGGGGTGCATATATCCATTCTGATTGGTGTTTTTGGTTTCTTGGGATATATTCCTAAAAGTGGGATCACTGGTTCAAATGGGAGTTCCATTTTTAGTTTTTTGAGGAAACTCCATACTGTTCTCCACAGTGGCTGCACCAGTCTGCATTCCCACCGGCAGTGCACCAAGGTTCCTTTTTCTCCACATCCTTGCCAGCACTTGTCATTGTTGATTTGTTGATGATAGCAATTCTGACAGGTGAGAGATGGTACCGCATTATCATTTTGATTTGAATCTCTTGGATGATTAGTGACTTTGAGCATGTTTTCATATGTCTCTTGGCCTTCCTTATGTCCTCTTTCGAAAAGTATCTATTTAGATCCGTTGCCCATTTTATGATTGGGTTGTTTATCTTCCTTTTGTTAAGTTGTATAAGTTACCTGTAAATGTTGGAGATTAAACCCTTATCGGTGATAACATTGGCAAATATGTTCTCCCATGCAGTGGGCTTTCTTGTTGTTTTGTTGATGGTTTCTTTTGCTGTACAGAAGCTTCTTATTTTGATGTAGTCCCATTTGTTTATTTTCTCTTTAGTTTCCATTGCCCTAGGAGCTGTATCAGTAAAGATACTGCTTCAGCATATGTCTGAGATTTTGCTGCCTGTGGGTTCCTCTAATATTTTTATGATTTCCTGTCTTATGTTTAAGTCTTTTATCCATTTTGAGTTTATTTTTGTGTATGGTATGAGTTGGTGGTCTAGTTTCATCTTTTTGCATGTATCTGTCTAATTTTCCCAACACCATTTATTAGAGAGACTGTCTTGTATGTTCTTGCCTCCTTTGTCAAATATTAATTGAGCATATTGGTTCAGGTTGATTTCTGGGTTCTCTATTCTATTCCATTGGATCTATATGTCTGTTCTTGTGCCACTACCAGGCAGTTTTGAGAACAGTGGCTTTGTAATACATCTTGATATCTGGTATTGAGATCCGTCCTACTTTGTTCTTCTTTCTCAGGATTGCTGCAGCAATTTGGGGTCTTTTTTTATTCCAGATGAATTTTTGGAGAGTTCGTTCTAGGTCTGTGAAATATGCTGTTGGTAATTTAATGGGGAGTGCATTGAATCTATAGATTGCTTTTGGTAGTATGGACATTTTAATGATGTTGATTCTACCAATCCATGAACATGGTGTGCTCTTCCATCTGTTTATGTCTTCCTCTATCTCTTTTTTCAGTGTCCTGTAGTTTTCTGAGTACAGGGTTTTTACTTCCTTAGTTAAATTTATTCCTAGGTATTTTAATTTTTTTTTGGTGTGATGGTAAATGGGATTGTTTTTTGAATCTCTCTTTCTGTAAGTTCACTATTGGTGTATAAAAATACCATTTATTTATTGGCATTAATTTTGTATCCTGCTACATTCATTTTATTAAGTCTAATAATTTTTTAAATGAAGTCTTTAGGGTTTTCTATGTACAGTATCATGTCATCTGTGAATAATGACAGTTTTATGTTTTGTTTTCCAATTTGGATACCTTTTATTTCTTCTTCTTGTCTAATTGCTATGGCTAGCACTTCCAGAACTATGTTGAACAGGAGTGGTGAAAGTGGGCATTCCTATCTCGTTCCTATTCTTAGGTGAAATGTTTTAGTTTTTGCCCATTAAGTATGATGTTGGCTGTAGGTTTTTCATATAAGGCTTTTGTTATGTTGAGGTAGGATCCCTCTATTCCAATTTTGCTGAGGGATTTTATCAAGAAGTGGTGTTGGATTTTGTCAAATGCTTTATCTCCATCAATTGATATGACTATATGATTTTTACCTCTCAATTTGTTTATGTGATGTATCATGTTTATTGATTTGCGGATATTATATCATCCTTTCATCCCTGGGATAAATCCTACTTGGTCATGGTGTATGATCTTTCTGATGTAATGCTGCTCTGGTCAGCCTGTCCCTGAAGGTCCTGTAGGATCTAACTGTGCCTCATAAACACACACACACACACACACACACACACACACACACACGCACACACACCACACACGTCCACATACTCCTCTTTTGCTCCTCATTCACTCATGCTCTCTCCCTCACTGTCACCTTCTTCCTGCCTCTGTACTTGGGTCTGGAGTGTTAGTGACCTGTTCGTGGATGGAGTCTCCTCTTTGGGTGTCTGGTTATGTGGCTTTCTCTCTACCCCATTGGCCAAACAGGAAAAAATTCACCTTGACAAGACATGACACAAAGGGAACAAAACACGAATGTACTCAGGACACTGATAACCCCAATATAAATGACCACCAGAGAAAATATAATTATGGGAGAGAAAAGAGAGCACAAATGATATCAAAGAGAGTAAAAATGGTATAAGAGAAAAGAAAAGGAAGAAAATGGGAAAAAAATATATATGGGGAGAAAACACTAGAGAACAAACAGATAAACCAAAACATACAAACACCAAATACCCAATGAAGAGGGTGGGTGCAGAATCTTATATTCTGAAAGTAAGGTTAAGGAAGTGGATGAATACGGAGAGGACCTCAGTTCAGTATAGAGGAAGTAGAAAGAGGATGAGTGGATAAGAAGAAAGAGAAAGAAAAGAAAAAATTGAAAAAAAATAATTTAAAAAAATAGGATAAAATAAAAAAAATTGAATGATGAAAAAATGCAAAAAGAAATAAAAAATAAACAAAAGAAAAAAGGAAAAGAAAAATAGATAATAAAATAAAAATGAAAAAGTGGTTCTAACTGGTTTGGCTCAGTGGATAGAGCATCGGCCTGTGGACTGAAGGCTCCATTCCGGTCAAGGGCATGTATCTTGGTTGCGGGCACATCCCCAGTAGTGGGTGTGCAGGAGGCAGCTGATCGATGTTTCTCTCTCATCGCTGTTTCTAACTCTCTATCCCTCTCCCATCCTCTCTGTAAAAAATCAATAAAATATATTTTTAAAAAAAGAAGTTAAAAAAATGAAAAAGTGAAGTATTGTTCCTTTGGCTGGTTTAAGATACCACTCTTAGGTACTGTCTGCCACTTCTCAGTTTCCTGTAGCTGGGACTGAAGACCTCTCTTTAGGCCAGTCCCTGAGGGCTCTGAGGGACTATTCAGATTTTTTTTTTTTTTTTGTATCCTTTGTGCCACTCAGGGTGTAGCCTGGGTGTGGCTGTATTGGTTGCCTGGAGACTACAGGGAGGGGTTATCTCTTTGGGAGAAAATGGCTGCCTAGGTCTGGTACCTCAGATATAACTCAGCGCCAGATTCACGGCCACCTCTCCCCGACCCTCTCCTTTCCCCAGACACCACATGTCTGCACCTCCAACTGCACCTCAGCAACGGATGAGTGCCTATATTTGAAAGGTCCTATGAACTAGGTTCAGCGAATAGAAGCAAAGACCAGAAAGAGGGAAAAGAGCTACACCACTGCAAGCCCCTCCCACACCACCCCGGCATGGCGCAGCCTGATGGCTGCCCCCTCTGTGCCCAGTCTTTCATGACTGTGGACCCAGATCTAGAATCCCCTGCGGCGAGCAGTCCTGCAGACCTCCTTTCCACAGTCAGACACTCTGCCTGTCCCAAGGCCCTGGTGCCATGAGGTTTCCCTCTGACCCTCCGGGCTTGGAGGTCTCGCAGTTCTCTCCAGCCCAGATCCCTGATTTTACCGTTCTCCAGGCATCCTCTGCCCTCCTGGCTGCGAATTGTCTCACCAGCTGTGTCTACTTTGCCAATTCGGGTTGGATGTTATTCCATTCAGTTGCTCCTTCTATCTGCTCCGGGACAAGGCTCTGGACACGTCCGACTATTCCGCCCCCATTTTGTCTGTCTCTGCACTTTATGTTTTTATAAATAAAGTAATCCTCAGCAACTAGGAAGCCACAGATTATATATTTGGAAGATGTGTAGTGTTTTGGAGGTGTTATGTTCCGTAGACCTTAACAATTCCCTTGTAAACAATCCTGAATGTGGGGAAAGTTGCTATGGGTAATGCAGCATAGGCTGTGCCCCATCTTTGCTGCTGTTGAAGGATTCACCCCAGGGGCTTGTCTTTTCCACCTGGACCTTTAACCTCAGGATTTTTATTATTATAAATAACACTCCAACATACAGGAAAGTTGTTTCTCTCTGTGTTTAGGATTATTTCTATAGGATTTATTTTTCAAAGTGGAATTCCTAGTTCATTTTTAGAGATATTGACATATACTTCTAATTATGCTCCATCATTGTTTTATCCATCTTTTCTGCATATTACCCAATGTTTTCAGTAGCATTAGACATGATTTTATAATTCTATTAAGTTTAAAAGCACTTAGTAAGTTTTTTAAACTAAAAACATATCAATTACAATTAAAATCTGTAGATTACTATGTATGTATTAGGGGTTCCTGAAATGTTCTCTTCTGCTGAAGGGTGAGTAAGAGGTAGCATTCAATGAGTCACTGAAATGAATAGAGTCAAGTCTAGAGCTCATTCTTTTATTCAGCAATCATTTATTGAACATCAGTATGGACTGGGAACTTTCCCAAGCTCTGTGATGACATTATTGAAAGAATGTGGATCTAGTCTTGCCTTCTGGACCCTGCTGGAGAGATACACAGTGCAAGGAAAAGCTATACTTAACTCTTGCCTTGACTCAAGAAGAAACTGAGATGTGTTTCCTTCTATCATTCAAGCATGGGCTATGGGACTCAATCCCACCCCTTGTCTCATAAAGGCTAACCTTTCTTAAGTATCATACACAGGATGATTTTTTAAGTTTCATCCCTTCCCTCTTAAGGGTCTGTTTTCTAACCCAGGTTTCATTTTTATTGATCTCATTTGGAACCCCTCCAAGTTATAAAAACCAGTTAAATTCCAAAACTCAAAATTGTGATAGTGAAGCTTCTAGTTGCTGAATGTTTCAGGATGATTAATTAATAATTCCATCTACACTAATAAAAGAGAAAGATGAAAATTGACCATACCTTCATGAAGCCCCACCAGCCAATCAGGAGTGAGTATGCAAATTAACCCAACAAAGATGGCTGGTTAATTTGCATATGCAGGTACCGAGTGGCCAGGGGTGGAATGGGACACTTGCATCATCATGATGATGATGATGCAGGCATTCTGCACTGCCCCAGCTGCTCTGGGCCTCTGGGCAGAATGGGAAGGCAGACAGGTCACTTCGGGCCGGAGTGAAGGCGGTACCGGCAGCCAGGGAACAAGGCCCATTCTTGCATGAATCTTCGTGCATTGGGCCTCTAGTTAAACTATAAAGAATGACTGTTTATACACTCCTTGGGTTTTCATGTGGGACATTCTATTATCTTGTAGATAGTTTCCTATATAAGAAAATGCAACTCAATTCAAAAGCTGTCCAGCTACTTATATGAGATTGACTGACTGTTACATATAAACTCTTAAATCATCACTGTATTTCCTTAATTATAGTTGGGCATACCAAAAATATGATGTGGGTCATTAAGTCATACATTCTTAAGATGAAAGAAAAAAAGCCTGATAAGTTCACATTTACTAAATTCTTTATAAAGCACAACTTAGTTAAGTCATATATACTAGATTAGATAGAACAGAATTTTAAGAATATTGTTATATAGAGTTTTAAAATGCATGAAAATATGTTCTTCTCCATCATAAGAACATATCGCAAGAACTTATCCTTTCTCCAGAAAATTCAGAGATGTTAACATCCTATATAATAAAAGGCTAATATGCATAGCAACCAAACGGCAGAACGACTGGTCGCTATGACACTCACTGACCACCAGGGGGTAGACACTCAATGCAGGAGCTGCCCCCTGGTGGTCAGTGCGCTCCCACAGGGGGAGTTCATGGCTGGCAAGCACAGCGGCGGTGGCGGAAGCCTCTCCCGCCTCTGCGGGAACGCTAAGGACCCCTCGGGGGATGTCTGACTGCTGGCTTAGGCCCACTCCCTGCAGAGGTCACAGGCCAGGCTGAGGGACCCCCTTCCCGCAGTGCATGAATGTCATGCACCAGGCCTCTAGTATTTTAATAACCAATTGTTTTATATAGATAAATGTCTATTAGTTGGTTTTCAACATTGGAAATTCCTCGGATAAAATCTGAAACTGCCCCCAAAACATGGAAGGCAAGGAGAGACCCAAGAAAGAGACAGACCAGTCTGGACTGGCAGGTGACAGGTTTAATAAGCAAGGGCACTTACATATGAGGTTTGTCTTGGGCATCCACAAAATGAGTAGATCTCTCTATCTGTCAGCCAGTATCTTAAAAGTTTATACAGTTAAGTCCTCACTTAACATCATTGATAGGGTCTTGGAAACTGTAACTTTAAGCTAAGCAATGTATAGCCAAGCCAGGTTTACCATAGATATAAACTAGAGTTAAGTTCCTATGACATAATTTTGGTCACAAAAACATCAAACTTCTAAATAAACACTCAAACCAATTATAATGTTAAACATTGAACTGAATGTGAGCTGCATATACATTTAAGAAAGATTCATACAAACAAGTAAGATAATTACTTTCCAACCTGATAATTCCAGTTTTAAGGGTGTGGGCAGCTGGGGCCTATCCTGGCAGCTTAGGATGCAAAGCGGGATCTACCGTGGACAGAACATCTTCCATTGCAGAGCACTCTCACACCCACACCCACACTCACTCAGACTAGGATAGTACAGATAGGCCAGTCACCTCATGTGCACATCTTTGGGATGTGGGGGGAAACTAGAGTGACCAGAGGAAACCCACACAGACGTGGGGAGAACGTGTAAACTCCCACAGACAGGGGCCCTGCCTAGGAATAATTTTTTCCCCCCTCATCAATGTTATAATGAATGAAATTACATTATTCAAGGACCTCCTATGAAAATGGTGGCAGAAGGATGGGAACCTCTGATTGCCAGGTCCAGCTTCCAGGTTAAACCGAGGTCACATTCTCTCAATGACCTCCTCAAGCACTGCTAAACTGTAATATTATATGAAATATTATCAGTTTAGTATTTCCATTTATCAATTTCTGGAACATTTACTATTATAGTCATCAAAGTTAAATAAGCTGTGATTTTCCTTCTTCAGATTTCATATAATTCAAGATTGCTTGGGGGAAAGTAAAAAGTATCAGTAATTGATCATATGTATATAGATTCTTTAACACATATCAATTTTATTTTATTCTGTTATTTTGTTTTATTTCCGAAAGACTGTTTAACATATCTACCATCTTAACAAATTTTTAATTGTACAATATATTATTGTTGATTATAGGTATAGCAGATCTGTAGAGTTTATTCCTATTTTATTATGGCTAACTACATGCAAATTATCTCATCTTAAAATGTCCTTATGCCATTATCTTGAGAGTAGCAAGATACCAGTTAAATGTACTACTTAGGAGTAATAATAATGCAGATATCATCATAAAGTAATACAATTAAGTTATTCTATTTTGGTAATTACTTGGGTCTTGACAGGCATTGATTAATCTACTATCATATTATGTGTAGATTCGTTTTCTTTCTTCACTAATTTTTTTATCCAATGAATCAAATCTTATAAGAGAGCTTTTTCTTGGGTGGAGGTTATATGCATCTTTGGAGTGTGAACTGAGGGTTTTCAGAGTTTACAAAAGAAAGCATGGAGGAATATACTGCAGTCATCTTTAATCTTATTTGGCCTATAGAAATACTGTGAGGATTAACTAGTTATTAGCCTTTGACAGTTGCAAATGTATTGCTTTTATAATGGTTATAAATATAAGTATAAGCATGACAAATTTATGAATTAGCCATAGAATTGACTGTAGTATGATAATGCTTTGTTCTACTAGTGCTTAAGTATAACTTTATAATAATTCTACAGATGTTTTGTAGATTGATAGGAGTCCTTGTTTCATAAAATAACATTGAGTAGTCTAATTCTTATTATCAGGCACAGAATCAGATAGTAAGATACAATTATGATTTTAATGATAAACTTTATTATCATTTTAATTTTTTCAACTTAGCCACAAAGGCTAATCAGAAAATAAGCTTGACAGCCAAAGAGCTGCTTTTGTTATTTCATTGACTCATATAAGCTGGGTATATCTTGTCCATTGCCTCATTTTAGCAAGCACTTATATTTCTATAATGCATTTGTTGCAGATTAGGTGAAATTCTTATAATTTTAAATTTAAAAAATTTTCAAATAATTGACTTTAATAATTCTACTCACCATGGCTAGATCTATGTAATTTGAAAGCAATCACAGGTTGGGTAAAATTTTTAATTAATATGTATAACTGAGATAGTGCCTTGTAGAATTAACATCTTGTTGGTTGAATAGGAGATTGAATTGACCAGATGTTTTATACCCAAGTTATTTCTCTTATTTAAACCATCCACCTTCTGCTCTCTATCACAGAATTTCTCTGCTTCAGCTGTCCTATCTCCAGGCGACCCTCCTGTTTTCAAAGATTAACCCCTTCATGTGTGCTCTTAATTTCTCCTAGCCAACCTTCTCTAAGACATTGATTTACCCATGATCCCCTTTGCTCTTCTGTTTTCAGTGCCCTCTCCACAGTATCCTGCCCTCTTAGTCTACAAATATATACTTAACCCTCCCTGATCCCACAAGCATTTTCCCTTGACAGTCCCTTTTACGCCCAAACTTTCCAAAGGGAGAATGTTACTGACCAGTGTTACTTCTTCACGCACACATGTCTTTTAACTTATTCATATCTGGAAATTTCTCTTTCTAAGTTACCAGTGACCACGGTCCTGAGCCCAATGAAATGATCTAAAAGTTGCTCTAAAGTGCCTTTGTGTACCCATCCTTGATTTTTATTACCTGAATGCTATCTAGTAGTAAGGCTTGTTTTCAATGGAAAGTCGTTTACAATGTCACAGTGAACGAATGCTAATCATAACAGGCAATAGATTATGAGGGAGTCATCCAAACTTTGTTTCCCATTAACAATGTATCTGTCAGTATCCCCTCAGTAAACACAAAAGGGCTAAGATTTCAGAGTCTCTGGGGCTGTGGAACTCAAACATCATCACCCAGCTTGCAGGGAAGGCATTTCAGACAAACCCTCCTGCTAGCCAAATTGCTCGTAACGTGACAGGTGATGGTGGATGTCAGCTGGGAAAGAAATGACTTACTATAAACTCCAAGCATCTCTCACTTCACTCTCAGGAAATGTAACTTGTATCTTATTTCTCTTCCTGGAAGATATTCAGCAAGTCAAAGGCCCCATTGATACTTGTAAATACGGAAGTTCTTCATAAACCCTGCTTCACGCTTATTTAGAATGGAATAATTAATTTGGAAGCCAATTCTTGATGTTTAAAAATAGATTTTTAAATTTCATTTTAAAAGAAAAAAAAAGGTTAGGCTTGCTAAATACGATCTGGAAAACTCAGTTCGGCTCTACCGAAATAACACTTTTAATAAAAGGCTTTGCTTCAAGGATTATGCTATGAGCTATTTGAAGAATTACCTCTGGAACTGTTATAATTAGTAAGTAAACTATTTAAACACTTTTTTAAAAATATAAATGTATATTACACTTAATTTTTGGAACACCATTTATAAAATGAAATTCCTCTACAATAATTGTGTCCTCTTGCTTTTCACTTTATGAGAACTGACATTGTGAAAGTTTGTTAACAGACATTTTTTTTTTTACATATTTCACTCCTTGCAACACATTTCTTACTACTTAGAACAAAAAAGAAACTGGTAGTCCTGGGTGTTTCTTCCTTTTCTTCTCATGATGTAGTTTGGTTTTATTCTTTATATTTTCTATGCATGAGACAGGCATGTTACTTGCCACATTACAAACTATGCTTCTTTTAGAAATGTGGAATAAATACATCAAATTGAACTTGTAGTATAATGAAATTACCAATTAATACTAGAGGCCCAGTGCACGGATTCGTGCACCAGTGAGGTCCCTTGGCCTGGCCTGTGGGGATCGGGCTGAAACCAGCTCTCCAACATCCTCTGAGGGGTCCTAGATTGCAAGAGGGTGGTTCTCGGGTGATGCACCCCAGAATCAGGCTCCCTCCTCTCTGGTTCCAGGTACATCATCTGAGAACCCCAGCTGCCAAGTCACTGCAGCTCGGCAGCTCCTGCTTGAGTGTCTGCCCCCTGGTGATCAGTGTGTATCATAGTCACCAGTTGAAGTGTCTGCCCCCTGGTGGCCATTGTGCGTCATAGCTACCGGTCGGATGGTTGAACAGTCGGACGGTCGCTTAGGCTTTTATATAGAGAGAGATACTAAGAAATCAATAAATGTATGAGCTTCATTATGGTCTTCATTTTTCTTGTCAGCAAACCACCAGGGCCTAGTTGTAGAGAATAAATGAGATCTACTCCTTGATTTCATCTCTCCATAAAACAACTTTTTAATAAGTACTTGCATGTACTTTAAAAGAATGAATTATTTTTTAACATTTGTGGTTTTCCATGGCTTTGCCGTGCTTGCACTACTCCCCATCTGGAAGGGAGTGCGAGCAAGCAGTTGACCCTCTAAGGCAGTTCTACTTGGTTTGTCATTAATTGGGACAGCCAGGAATGCCCATTAGTTGTTCAGTTAACATCCTTCTGTCCCTGAGAGAGCAGACACTTCACCTTCATTAAGTTAGCATTGTGACTATCCAGCTGTGTTAGGCATTGATTTCACACTTCAGGGGATGAATGGAATGGAAGCTAACCCTGATTCCTATGCCAGGAAAATATTAACGTTGCCTCAGTGCTAAGGGTTCTCTTTCTTTCCACAATCATTTAAAATAGTCACATTTGTGATGGTGATTTTCACATTTTAAGGAATCACTTGTCTTTTTAGTTAGATTACCATTCAATTGATGTTCTTCCTGATATATCGCTTCTCACCAGTAGGATAAACACAGAGGCAATTTTTATCAGAATATTTCAAACTTTTCTTCACATTACATGGTTATTGGTATATAAACTGTTTTCATAATTCTCACTACTTCCTGAAAACTGCACTCATGTAAAAAAAAATGCTTGGTGAGAAATTCCAGTCTTTCTGAGAAATGACCTCTAAGGAATATGTAGAAAATATCCCTGATTGGTAATCACCTTCTGTAGCATGCATATCTTTCCTAAAACCCAGCAGACAGCACCCCTATTTTAAAGTTATTACTGTGTGGTTTGCGATACTTCCTGATCTGTGCTCAAACTACCATTAGAGGAAGGAACTGTAAGAATCTATCTCTGAGGGCCACTGGTCACCTAGGATTTGCAAATGTCACAATGCATATTTTGCTAAGAGCCCAAAATATGATTTATTGTTGTTTCTATTACAGTATGATTGTAAACATTTTGATTATTCATTTCTTGAAATTAATGTTTTATATTTATTTACCTCCCCCCTAATCCACCCAGTACTCAGAAAAATAGATTGCTTTTCTCCCTTATAGTCCCCAAAACATTACTTTTAAGTCCGGTTGGAAAAAAATGAAGGAAATTTTATTCTTAACCCAGAGGATGCAATTAACTTGATATACCGGAAAAAAACTGACCTTGGAATTAGGAGTTAAGAGTTCATGTCCCATCCTGACCTCCGTCTGGTGAAGTGAGGGTGGAGCAGTTATTTGACAACTGTGACTTTAGTTCCTCTTTTATGAAGTGAGATGGTTGATCTAAATCACTAGTAAGGTTCCTTTCAGCTTTAGGAGTGTAGAACTACAGGGAACTATTATGTGGGGTGTCTTGAAACATTTCCGAGGACTGGAGAATTCTGCCAAATCACACTTTCGGTGAAGTGTTCCTGGGGCAGCCAGTCCATTTTGTAGAGACTTTCAACTTCTGTTTGAAAGTAAGAATACTGACCGTGTTTGTTCCCAGACTTGTTTTGTGTCAGCTTTTCAGCTTTTTTATTAACCTGCTGTAGAATCCCAGAGGGCTTGGTTTTTCCTTCTGCTGTTTCCTGCTGAGTGTGATGAAGCACAGCCTCATGAGGCCTTAACTTTAAGGCATGATGCAAGCGAACATATTTTATATGGGATACAAGTGTTTGGGACCTGTTATGACTGCTCATAGGCATCATTATGGACTATCCACGAATGGAATAAATTGTTATGAGTACTTCTTATGTGCCCAGTGTTAGTCTAGAGCAGTGGTTCTCAACCTTCCTAATGCCGCGACCCTTTAATACAGTTCCTCATGTTGTGGTGACCCCCAATTTCATTGTTACAAATTGAACATAATTAAAGCATAGTGATTAATCACAAAAACAATATGTAATTATATATGTGTTTTCCGATGGTCTTAGGCAACCCCTATGAAAGGGTCGTTCGACCCCCAAAGGGGTCACGACCCACAGGTTGAGAACCGCTGGTCTAGAGCAACAAGTCTGGCAGAGTTCCTGTTTTCATGGACATCACATTTAGTTGCTGGAGACAGGCAATACATGTATAAACCAGTACATTTAAGAAACATGTTGGGTAGTTTTAAACCTATGAAGAAAATAAAACAAGGTGCTAGATGCTGACTGAGGTGAGGACAACTGTAGACCTTTCAGAGGAAGTGACCTTAGAGACCTGAGTAGTGAGGAGACCCATCTAAGTGAAGACTTCTGGGAATGGCCATCCCAGGAGAGGAAACAGGAAGTATAAAGGCCTAAGACCTCAATGAACCTGGTGTGTTCAAGGAACCAAATTCAGGTCATTGTAACTGGAGTGTGGGTGGCACACCAAGACGGAAATAGGAGATGATATGTCAGAGGAAGGCAGGAGTCAGAACACATTAGGCTCTGTGAGCCATGATCTTGGATGTGCCTTTTATTATAGGACCCAGGGGACACTGTAGGAAGGTTATAAGTAAGGAAGGGACCTCGTCCGCTTTACATTTTAAAAGCTCATTCTAGCTGCTCTGTGCAGGGTAGACTTTGAGGGAGGAAGCAGAGGGAGAGCACACTGTAACAGGGGGCCCAGGAATGGTGGCACCATGGATTAGGGAGTGATAGTGGAACTGGAGAGACGTGGGCAGAATCAGGATCTATGATGGTGGTACAAACAATGAGACTTGCCAATAGATTGTATGGCATGGAGGATAATAAAGGCAAGAACCAGGAATTACTTTTAGGTATTTGTCTGGAGCACCTAGGTGAATGGCCGTGTCTTTTATTAAGATGTGGAATCCTTGTAAAGGGATGTGTTTGATAGAAAACAATAAGTTCAATTTCAATTATTTAAAGGTGCCTTTAATATCCAAGTGGAGATGCCGAGTGGAGACTTAGATATGTGAGTCCACAGCACAGGCAAGGACAATAGTCAAGGTTTATCTTGGTAGCATCTCCCCTTTGGCCTCACCTCCTTTTTTTCAGGAACTTTCCTCCCATGCTTCCACTGGCTCAAGGTGACCCTTTTGCCACCCAGGGCTCACAACAATGGCATCTCCTCTTGGTCTGGCTAACTCAGGTGTATTTCCTGCTCTGGTTTATTACTCTCTCTACACATTCCCCATTTAAACTTCCTTGCTTTGTGACAGTCCCTGTAGATCCCAGTTCTGTGCTTTCTATGGTGAGAATTAATGATAAGATAATTTGTTAGTAATGTGTGGCTGGTTTCTAGCGACTATTTTAATTTTTAATGGTAACAGAGCTTTTATTTTATAAACACAAGCATTTTCCAGAGTGGAAGAAAGATCTAATAGTAGAATATTAGGTGTTTTGGTTTGACAGTGGAAGTACTTCATGGTTAGGGAGGATGTCGGTATCTCTGAATTTATAACCACATATACAAAAGACAACGGATGTAGAATCCTATTTAATAACAATTATACATACACAGAGTGTATGCTTCCTCCATCTCATGCCAATATCTTCCTTATTATATAGATACCTTTTAGACATCATCATTTTATTGTATTTCCTAATGATTTTAAATAAATTTTGACCAGGAAAGGATTTTTCATTAATCAAGTGAAAAAGAAAAATCTAGAAAATGTAGTTAATATGCTATTTATAGATGTAACCCATTCTTAAAGTCTGATACAGTGAATTTATTCCTTGTTAATAAGATGTTAATTTTTATCCAACTCCATAAATACAAGTACTAATACTTTGTAGTCAGATATTCTATTTGAAGTATATGGAGAAGATATTAGGAAAAGTGTATTTTCATTTCAAGTTTTTATCATCTTGTCTTAATGTCTTACTCATTATGAAGACAATAAATTGGGAGTTATAGACTTTTATGATTTATTTTTTACTCATAATAGCAAAAATAATATTTTAGTGTTATTTCTTCCTCATGATTATCCTGGGAGAATATAAGATTAATAAATAGGTGGTTTTAAAGGTTAGTAGTGTTTTTTAAAAGGATGATTAGTACAATTTATGCAAATTTGAAAATAGAAAAAATATAAAGAAGAAAATAAAAATCTCTCTTAATTTTAACACCAAGAGGGGAAGCATTGTAACTTTAAGGTCTTTATGCTATCAAATTTTTATTGGGGTCAGTGTCTCACTGGTACTGATTGTTAGGTCTGGACATGGCCTTCCACCATAGCTGGTCATTGTAAGGAGTCCCATTTCGATCTTCTGCCACTTCCCCTACAGTTTAATAGTGTTTTCTTCTTCTTTATGATTAAACAGAGTGCTTCTATACACAGAGAACATTAGAGAGCGGTTGAAAACTACATTCTAGATATTTTCAGCATTGAAATAAGTTACAAATTCAAAGGAGTTTAAAGTGTGTGAATTGCAAGCCTTCAAAGACACACCAGATTATATCTAGGACTAGCCTTCTCAGGGGTAATATAAAGAAGATTTCACAGGTGGCATTTTTTGGCACATTTGGATAATTTGGCATGTCTGTAGTTTGGCTCTCTATGAGTTTAGTTAGTCCCATTTAAAAAATCAATTTTAGATTAAACATTTTGTTAATTTGGTATACCTCACCAAATATTTAGGTGACTTTGGTTAATGACAAGAAAAATAGACAATGGGGAAAAATTTACACTTAAATTTCACAAAACTTTGAGCTCTTCAAATATATATATTAATATTAATTTACATGGATGACTTTTCCATTGACAGTGTATAAAGTAGAAGGGAAGGTAGAAACTATTTCATTGAGAATTTCTACCTGAATATATATATGAATGAGTTTGGCAAGTACAGATCAACAATATTTTTGTTAATGGGAGTATCACTGAATAAGCAATGGATAGAATTTCTTATAGGAAATTACACTCCATTGAAAAATATTCAAGCCTGGATATCTTAGACATAGCAAGCTGTCATTATATCTCTCTGGTAACAGACCAGTAATCCAATATGGCCTCTTTTATAATAGAAACTTTGGCAAGACCTAGAGAATCTTTCTGTCACAGTGTTTGTGCTTGTGTGGTATAAATTAGAAACATAGTCTGTACGAGCAGATATATTTTGTAACATTGTTTTTAAAACAGAAATTTTTCTTCAAAAATTACAGTCTTGGCAAGCAAAATCAATTTTGGCCTTGAAAACACATCATGAATTTCTGAAAGGGAAGTATAGTAATTATAAAGATTTTTATCCATTATAAACAGGCTAAGAACATTAATTTTTCTTTAAACATTACTAAGTTTATTTCAATGTATTATCTTAATACTCTATTATACATATTAACATTATTAATATTAATATTTTGCTTTATTATATTTTGTCACCAAAGAATCTTTTCATGCGATATAAGTATTTTCAATTTTTGAATGAGATTTTAAATTATTGAAAAATAACTATATTAGGTTTTATTTAGGTGGTGCTGAAGAATCATATCAAAATTAACTATATTGTCATTGGTTTTATTTGCTGCATCAGTCATTCATTTCACAAATAGTTATAGAGTGTCCTTTTGACACTGCACTTAGGTTTTGTGGTTGATACAAAGAGATTTAATGTTGTTTTTGCCTTCGAAGAGTTTGCAATCTCTTGCTAAGATGTGACAGGTGCTTGTATAGATATAATCTTAAGTAGAAAGTGAGGGGAAAGGTGTTTTCATTGTTTTTTGTTTTGTAATGAACTACTGCAAAACTTGGGGACTTAAAACAACAATGTATTATTTCTCATGATGATGTGCTTCAGAAATATGAATAGGATTCATCTACATGTTCTGCTTCAAGAGGTGTTCACTCAGTCGCTCTCTTGGCTGAAAGCAACTTGTAGTTGGGCTAAACTGAAAGGTCCAAATAGGTATTACTGATGCAGTCAGCAGGTATGGCAAAGTAAGGAGCTTAGAAAATGCATTCATTCATAAAAACAATGATAGCACAGGCAAAAATGCCCCAAACCAGAACTCTGGAAATTAACTAAGCAAGCTTTCTGGCATTCAACTTGTCTTATTTATATCCCTCTAACCTCTACATAATGGTAGACTTGAAAACCAATAGCTTTATAATCTCAAGTGCAAGCTAGCAACCTAGCAACCATTGGAGGAGGAAGAATGGGTTTGGAGGTCAATAAAAAACCCATTTCTAGAGAATTTTCATTATTTTACCTGACTGGTAGTTACTTAGAAAGTAAGTGCTCATGAGGATTATCTTTATTTGACCTAACTCAGAGCTTATCCAGTAAGGACAGCATTTCCCCTGGCATTTGATGAAAATAATCAATAGAGATTGTGTAACATTGCAGCTGCCCAAGACAACACTTAACAACTCGGGCAAATGAGAAGATGATAAAAAGATTTTAAAAGGAAATGTCCATAGAAAACATTAGAAAGCTCCAGCATATTTGTGAGAATCCAGACACCTATGTGTATGTAAGGGCTTTGTGGGAACAACGCCTCCCTCCGCCTCCTCCCCCCGCTCCCAGATTTGTAAAGGCTCTAAGCTTGTAGCTCTGGCCAGATTTAAAGCTCTAGACAAGCATAAAGTGAAGGCTAAGGAGAGTTATAAACTGCCTGCTTGAGCACTGAAGGCATTCTCCAACATGCATATATAATCCCACAGCAGACACGGGGATTCTTAAGCATAAGCATTTAACTGTTCAGTTATCAGCTGACCACTATATTAACTGAGCAGAGACTTCAGTGGGTCGCACATGACAGAGTGCGCACTCTGAAAAATTAGTTTGGGAACATGATGAAGCAAACAAGCAGCAGCAACACTGACAACAAAAATAAACAGCAACAACAGCAAATCACCAATGGGTGGAGCATAATCTGATTCCCAGAGATGCCATGTTATATTATTTACAATGTCTATTTTTTTAATTAAAAACTTACAAGAAATGCAAAAACACAAACTATGGTCCATACAAAGAGTAGTTAATAGAAACTGTTCTTGAGGAAACCTACACATTGGATTTACTTAGCAGTCTTTAAATCAGCTATTTAAAATATGTTCCATTTACTACAGGAAACGTTCTGATGAACTAAAGGAAAGTATACAACTGTTGTCTCACCAAATAGAAAATACTAATAAATAGAAATTATTAAGAAGAAGCAAATCAAAATTTTGCAGTTAAAAACTATAATAGCAGAAAAGAAAACTTTATAAGAGGCTTCAAGAACAGAGTTGAAGTTGCAGAATAAAGAATCAGAGAACTGGAAGATAAGCCAATTGAGTGATTTAGTAGGTTGAACAGGAAAAAAAGAATGAGGAAAAATGAACAGAACCCTAGAGACCTGTGTGACACCCTACTTTAGCAGCAATTATATTAAATAATAGAGGCCTGATGCATGAAATTCATGCAAGAGCAGGCCTTCCTTCCCCCGGCTGCTAGCACTGGCTTCCTTCCAGCACCCAGGACTCGGGCTTCCCGGAAGGACATCTGGTCTAATTAGCATATTACGCTTTTATTATTATAGGTAAATATTCAACACTTAAATAAAAAAGCAAAGATTTTCAGAACAGATAAAAAAGAATGCACAGTACATCTACATGCTGTCCAAACAAGATATGTGTTAGGGTCTTTCAATATAGACCATTTCAAGACCTGGTTTACTACACATAAAACCTCTTATGGGGCATTTTCTTTTTATTTATTTATTTATTTATTTATTTATTTATTTATTTATTTATTTTTAATTGCTTAAAGTATTACAAAGGGTATTACATATGTGTCCATTTCCCCCCCCCCCCGCCCTAGACAGTCCCCTAGCCTCCCCTATCCCCTAGTGTCTTATGTCCATTGGTTATGCTTATATGCATGCATACAAGTCCTTTGGTTGATCTCTTACCCCCCTCCCTCCTGCCCCCCAACCCTCCCTGGCCTTCCCACTGCAGTTTGACAATCTGTTTGAGGCAGCTCTGCCTCTGTATCTATTATTGTTCAAATGTTTATAATGGTCTCTATTATCCATGAATGAATGAGATCATGTGGTATTTTTCCTTCATTGACTGGCTTATTTCACTTAGCATAATGCTCTCCAGTTCCATCCATGCTGTTCCAAATGGTAAGAGTTCCTTCCTTTTTAGAGCAGCATAGTATTCCATCGGGGGCATTTTTATTTTTCACTAAGAATAGAGATATATGGTTCAAATTACTAAAAGTTTCTTCAAAGTTCCTTGACATTTCTGTATTCCACACTTAAAATGAGTACATTTTATATCAATAAAAAAGCATAGAGGGAAAAAGATATATCATGAAAGCTGAAATTGAGAAATCTTGAGTGGCTACACTAATTGTCTTAATCAGCTTGGGATTCACAAGGTACCATAGACTGGATAGCTTAAGCAACAAAAATTTATTTCTCGCCAGGCCGGTGTTGCTCAGTGGTCAAGCATCAACCTTGGAAATACCAGGACTCTATAGAGAAACTGCATGTTCCTACAGACATAATCTTCCTACATTAACACTTGAGGGATTCTCGATGATATCCATCAGTTGGTCATGCTTCGCAGTAAGGCTGGTTCATTGATACACTGTGTCAGCATGCATAAACTTTGTGAACTTTCAGTGTTTTATTCTTTTATTTTAAAATATATTTTATTGATTTTTTACAGAGAGGAAGGGAGAGAGATAGAGAGTTAGAAACATCGATGGGAGAGAAACATCGATCATCTGCCTCCTGCACACCTCCTACTGAGGATGTGCCCACAACCAAGGTACATGCCCTTGACCAGAATCGAACCTGGGACCCTTGAGTCTGCAGGCTGATGTTCTATCCACTGAGCCAAACCGGTTACGGCTCAGTGTTTTATTCTTAAATATACATGGACTACAGTGAATCATCAGGGATTAGAGTATAACTTCCAACATGGAAGAGAGAGCCAGACTATTAAATAGGAAAAACTAACTTGGATGAAATGGAGACATTCAAGGATGCAGAGAAAAACAGGTAGAAGCCCACCAAATTGATAATGTCAGAGATTTGAAATACTGAAATCAGGATAGTTTGCAAAAGAGAACAAAAGATAATTTTTTGGAGGGGGGAATAACAAAAATTAATGTTGAATTGGGAAGTAGCCAAAAAGTAAAATAAATAAGGAGATGGAAAAACATAAGAGAAAGAGTAAGAAAATTAGGTCATTAATATAGATGTTAAATAATTGTCTAAAAGAAGAGCTCCTGAATGAGGGATAAGAGAAAATGATATGGAGAAAATTTAAAAACTTACAAATTTTTTTTCTTAGTAATGTACAACCCATATTGAAAGATGTGCTCAATATAATGAATGGAAGAAAAAGTCCAGGAAACAGTATGTCAAATTTTATAAAAGTTGAGATAAAGATATGATCCTAAGAGCATCAAGGTGGAGAGTGGAATACAGGAGGCAGGACTTGGAAGCAAGGTGGAGACACAAGTTATTATTGCAGGTAGTGTTGGTTGGGGGACCTGCTGTATGGGTTGAGATTTTCTTTTTAAAAGAGTTTTGATGCAACTTGTTCAAAATTTCCACTTGAAAGTTTATGTTTTGGTTTCACCTCTCACTTCCACTTTGCCTGGTTTTGTTTGATTTTTAATGAACAATATTACTTAACCAGAACAGTAATGATCATTATAAAATTTAGTTTAATACTGGTGTCTATTCAGAGAAAAAACAATTTTAGAAGCTTGCTTTTATTTTGATGCAATGGAAAACCAATAATTTGTTAGTCAATTTTTCACTTAAGAGGGGATATAATAATGTAGATGCAATAAAATTGGTTACCTCTTTTTCTCTCTCTCTCTTTTTAGTATATCTTCAAAGAGGATGATAAAACTAAAGAATACATGCATAGTATATACATGGATATATATATATATATATATATGTATATATATATACATATATATACATATATATGTATGTATTTTCCCCAAAATGTATATACTCACTTTGAATAATTATAAAGGCAGTGTTTATTAAAATACATTTCATTTTCAAAATAAAGCTATCAGCTGTTAAAGTGTGTATACATTTTTGGAATACTATGTATATGTCAATAAATGTGTGCATGTGTAAAACCCAGTAAGTAAATAAGAACTTCAGGCCAGCACAGCTTTTTCATATTATTTTCTTGATTGCCCAACTACATGTGACTTTGTCTTTAACGCAAAAAGTAAAACCAAAAGTCAGGAATTCTCCATGACAGTTTGGTTGTCAGTTTCAGTAGTTAGCTGGCAGTTTTAGTAGACCCTAGTGTAATATTCAAAGTGGCATCTCAGTGCATGGTGTTTTATTTGTGTAAACAGCTTCTGGCTATGGTAGTCCTTAAGAGAATTCTTACCTACTATTCCTCATGATTTTTTAAAAGAGAAGCAAAATTCCTGCCTTGCAGAGTTTTTACATACAATACAGATAAATTTAAAACTCGGCTTGGAGGAATGTGTTTCTCCTTATTTTTCCCATGAAGGTCTAGATATGAGGCATATTCATTATTATTTTTTCCCCCTGAGTTTCTTCATGAGTCCAGGGAGACTAGTGAAATAAGATAAGTCAGAAGGATAGTTGGATTTCGGCTTTTCTCTGCTACCTAGTCAGAATCTGCTTATTTCATTTTCCTTAGGAATGAAAAGTAAGCTAAAACCTCTTTGTTTTCGTTGTGTGTGTGTGTGTGTGTGTGTGTGTGTGTGTGTGTGTGTGTGTGTGTTTCAGTCTTAAATTGATACTAAGAAGTCAGTATTAGGAACTTATTTGCAGGAGTTTAATATGATTAAGCTTATTCTTTGGAAAACATACATTTAATTGTTAGCAGTGTTCTTTGAAATGCTTTGCACTTCTCTAAATTGACAGAACCGAGAGGTACTGTTTATCCCTCTATAAATCTCTACTGTTTGCCAAACTGCAGCGAGTTCTGAGCATCTCCTCTGTTGGAACATCTTGCTGAGTAAGGCCGTATCATAATGTAGGACCGTGGCCTGCGTGCTTGCTTTTATATACGCCAAGCTATCACTGCATCACACCAGAAGAGATAAAAAAGGGAAAGAACAAAAATTACAATTACATACATCTGCTAAGTAGATTCCTATAAAAATGCACAATGAATCCTACATTTATGGAGAAAAATATGGCCAAGATATTGTGTTATGTAGAACTTCATACCTAGATTTTCTTTCCTTGCCTTCTTCGTTTTCCCACAATCCTTCTTTTTTCCTCCCACAGTAAGATATTTCCCAAAGGCCTTCCTGAGGAGTATGCCATAGCAGCCATGTTTCGGGTACGAAGAAGCACTAAGAAGGAACGGTGGTTTCTATGGCAGGTTTTAAACCAGCAGAACATGCCACAGGTAAGGAACCATGGAGTGAGTCTTGGCACTGTGTGTACAAACCGGGAGCATCCCGATAGTCTGTCTTTTAGAGGAATCATCAACAGAGAAATTCAGGTACGCTCACGGTGAGCATGATCTTGCCGAAATCTGTAATATAGGAGTCTGATAGGTGAGACAATATTATTTTTCCTATTTTCTTTTAGATTCATATTTTGTCTAAAGACACTCAAACTTCCCTTCCTTCACAATTGCTTCATTGACACTAAGTCCACTTCACTGATAACTTATCTGTGATTATTTCTGATATTATGTATTATTTTTAAAAGCTGTTCCTTGTTTCGTCTGAAAATCTTTAGTGAACTAAGAGGGGAGATATTAGTTTTGATGGCCTCAGTAAAAATTTATTGAACACATGCTCTATGCTAGTTAGTGACAAAGATAAGAGATTTGAAAAGTGTAATTCCTTCTCTCAGGAGCATATGGCCTAAGGGGATGTCATCTAGGAAAACAGCATACTAGAGCATAATACAATGTGACAAGTGCAGTGATAGAGGTAAGCTCAGTTAGGTGGAGACTATAGAAGGACAGCTGCCCAAAATGGGGGATGGGGAGAACAAGAATCTAGGAATACTTGTCAAAGGGATGGCTTGTGGGTGCACCAGTGAGGGGAGATGAGCATTACTATTACTTGTTGGCACCATACATCTGTGATTGTTTCTATACACATTCATTGGAATGGTCTTTTAATACATTAATACAGTCATAATTTTATGATAAAAAGATGAACCAAACTGAAAGAGTCTGTCCTCTATGAAAATTCATTTTCTCTGCACCATGTGAATCATCTAAGGTTGAAGAAGTTGATTCCAGTTTCCAAGCTACAAGAAGTTGTCATCGGTGGAAATGGGGTTCTTGGGGTACTGCTGGAATAAGCATTCCGGAGGCCCCCATGGGAGGATGAGATATGGTAGAAAGCTTTATTTCCACAGAATTACACCCCTTCCGTAAAGCTAAAATCAGAGCCAGTGTCCAAAGTTTCCTTTCCATGTTCGAGCCAGGTCCAGTTCAGTAGCAGGCTGGTTTCAGTCCATTAGTCCATCTGTGTGGGGCCCCCATGGCCCTGGGTCATGTGGGCGAATGCAGGAGAGTGCCACAAGCCCAGAGTCACACAAGTCCCAAGAGTGCCAAGAGCAGCAAGAGGAACCAAGGGAGTGAATTCTTTGGTTCAGGGGGTTAAATATCCCAATTTCTTGCCCTTGCAGTGGCCATGCCCATTTTGGCCAATGACCATTGTTCTCAGGTATCTTCCCTATGTCACTCCCACATTTATGTGTCTATCTCCCCTTTGTTGGTCCTCTAGGTAGTGTGAAGTTGCAGTTTCCTGGTGAAGCTGTCTAAATGACATGCCTATAATACCTGGCCTTCTCTTTGCTCCTTTTCTGTTATTAATAACTAGGTTAATTACAGTGGTATCAAAGTGATCATATTCTTATTCTTATTGAATTAGTAGCATTTAATTCTTGAATGAATCATACAGAAACACACACACACACACACACACACACACACACATGCTCCTAGGTGTTCTGTTTAGAAAGGAGCATATTACATTCACCAGAATACTGCATATTTAAACCATTATTTAGCTGGATATTTTGCTGTTCTTTTATGTTAACCAGTCTGGAGGACACAGGTGTTATCTGAGACATTTTCCTAAGTACCTCAGTTATACTAACATGCATGCCGAGTTTTTATTTGTGTGCTTTAATAATTTCAAACACTGATTTTAAAATATTTAAAGATAATTTGCATTTTTGCAGGTTTCTATAGTAGTTGATGGTGGAAAGAAGGTGGTGGAATTTATGTTCCGTGCTGCTGAGGGAGAAGTGTTGAACTACATGTTTAAAAATCGAGAACTCCGTTCTTTGTTTGATCGTCAGTGGCATAAACTTGGCATTGGTATACAATCCCGGGGAGTTTCACTGTATATGGATTGTAATTTAATTGCAAGCCGGCACACCGATGAAAAGGATGCTGTGGACATTCAAGGAAGGACTGTTATCACCGCACGAGCTTCAGATGGCAAGCCTGTGGACGTGAGTTGTGATGTTGATTGTAAAGGAGAAGTAGTCAAATTTCTAAATCAAAACAAAATATCTTATTTAAAACTTATTTCTTTAATTACTATGTAGGATATGGCCTTCTTAACACTGTTGAAATTAATTTTCCATCAGATATGAGGTTAGCTATGTACTATATTTTCACATATAGTATCTTCTGTGTATTTTCACCCATTTTTCTTTCACCCATTTTTTTTCAGTCTGTGAATTTAAAAGAATTAGGGCATGCCTTAAAATATAAGGTTGCTAAAATTGAATTTTAGTAAAAGTGAAAATATAGTACAAAAAGGAAGCCTGGTGTCTAGGCTTATATGTTTTGAATAGAAAGGACTGGAAAAAGATGAACTTTAAATGGTTCCAGATTATCAAGTACAATAGACTATTTTTTCATCCTCAGAATAGCAACTTCTTTGTATTGCAGACTATTTTTCATGAGCTAATAATGATTTTTCAGGGTTTCAGTGGACTAAAACATAGCCACCAATTATATCAGTAGGTCATTTTGATGAGAACAGTTAGATACCAAAACACTCTCAGATGAAAAGTTCCTTTAAAAATTACATTTGATATTCAGATGATAAAGATTTATAATTGACTTCTATATAGAAGTAGGTCTATAATCTTTACAAAGTGAGATATATCTGACTGATGAATTTACATTTTCTTATGAGTAGGATCATGGGAAATCATAGAACCATATAAAAATAATCGGAATGCAGGTCACCAATAGGAATTGATATTGCTGTTAACCCAAAGCACTGAACAGTTCAATTTTATTTCAAAAGTATAATTCTTCTCAGATATATATTTGGCCAGCTAATTTTACACACACACACACACACACACATACATTTTTTCTTTTTTAAAAAATATATTTTTATTGATTTCAGGGAGGAAGGAAGTGGAAGAGAGAGAAACATCAGTGATGAGAGAGAATCATCAATTGGCTGCTTCCTGTACGCCCACTGCTGGGGATCGAGCCCACAACCCGGGCATGTGCCCCCGACCGGAATCGAACCCAGGACCCTTTAGTCCATAGGCCGACGCTCTATCCACTGAGCCAAAACGGCCAGGGCCACACATTTTTTCAGTGACATATTATTTTTAAACTGTCTTCTCTTAGAGATAGTGAAAAACTCAGTGAGAATGCCATAACGGGGGTTCAACGATGATCAGCAAAATAGGCAGAGCAGAAGACCATCTAGGGACAAGATATCATGGCATCATGGATAGTGCGTTAGCTTGGGGATCAGACAGTTGTGGTCGTAAATCCCATCTCATCTACTTAACTGTATGATCTGCTAATTTATCTTGTTAGCTGTTAATTTATCTGAGTCTCAGTATCCTCAATTATAAGAGTGTCAATAGATATAATTACTTGTTATTGTGTAGAGTATATATTGTAGTGCCTAATATGCGATTGACTCTCCGTAAATTCATTACTCAGGGCCAGACATGGCATTCAACCCTAGAATAAGAAAGTAAGTAGAAGGATAATATCTTCCATTCCTGCCCTCAAAGTTCTTGAAGGCTAATGGAAGGATTAAAGTCTGTGTCACTAAATGATAACAGTATTACTTGAAATAACAACAGAGCTTTCAGAAAGGTCTCTCCAAAGAGAGGAATTGGAGATCAGCTGCTAGAACAACAGAGATGTGACTCCCAGCAATACATGGAATGCAGGTAAATTGGAAGTCAGCTTCAGGGAATTCTAGCAGCAGAAGTAGGGAATGGTAGTAGTACCTGCTGCATGTACCAGAGTTAGGGACTGGAACCTGGTCCATATAGGACTAGTGAGAGCAAAGTGGACTCTGGTTCCGGAGAGTACACTGAGAGAAAATCATAATCTCCAGAGAGAAACAGCAATAAGGGAGGAACAAGTTATTGCAAGAGTGGGGGGCCAGGCTCAGAGCTCACCCTCTGAAAGTTGAGTGTCTGTCCTGTCATTAACTTCTCACCCATGGAAAAAATTCAACCATAATCTGAGGCTGAAGAATATCAGGTGTATCCTTATAAAAACACATAATGTGAAAAGTATAGTGTTATATAGTAGTTTAATAGTTCAATATGGAATCAGTTCATTTAAGGATAAAATGAAAGGCATATCACAATGATGTAGCTTTTAATACTAAATAACAGATAAACTGCTAAAACTTTAAGTGGCCTAATTTTTTATTATCTTCTTACAAGTTCTATGATTCATAAGATCTGTTGTAATTGAAAATGTTTTATTTATTCAGAATGTATATTATTGAAAAAATTCTAATGATTGGGTTTTATTTTACATATGCTACTTGTGTGCTTTTATGAGAAAGAGATAGGTGACAATACTGGTAGAAAGGATTTTTTTTAACCTAACAAATCCTGTGTGATAAGGTCAGTAAAAGACATAACCTAAACATTCTCATTCTAAAGCACTGTGTCAATGAAGGACTCTAAAGTAACTCATGAATAACAAAAGCACGATTAAACTTGGCTTGATTGTAATTTCAGTATCATGGGTACTTGATTAGGTTTAATAAAAATTGATTATCTATCTTCAGTTAAGTAAAATAATTCATATGGAAGGCTTAGCACTGTAGTTGTACATAATAGAATTTCAATATTTATTGACTATTTTGATAAAAATGATGATAAATAAGGTTTAGTTAAGAAAATTAATTGTTGTCCCACTTCTTCATTTGACATAATGGATATGTTGCTGCCTGGTATTTCATTAGACTATGTAAAACAGTGTATTTAAACTTTATAAATAAAATGTAACTTCAGTAACCTTGGAAAAAGTTGTAGAAAAGAAATTAAATCTCATAATTTTGCATTGGTTGCAAATCTTAGGCAGCTCATGAATTCACAAGATGTCTGGAGTTCTTAAATGCTTCCTATGAGCTGAATTGATTTTGTTTATCTCAGTGTAGACTGTCAGTTATAGTGTTTTTCCTCTTTTTTTATTTTCACTTTTTTTGTGTTGGGGTAGGATTTAGAACTGCAGATGCCTGCTTTCTATTATCATAGGATTAATTATTATAATATTACAGTTGGGTCTTTCTGTAGAAAGTACTTATTGACCTCAAAGTAAAGCATAATCTAGCTCTGTTATTTTGGGAGACAGAGAAAGAGGCAGGGAGGAGGAGTGGAGGCATGAGATTGTTTCTGACCTATTTTATATGTCTAGTCATCAATGATTAATTATTAATTATATTATTAAACTTTAAACCACAAAGTAATTTAAAATAGCCTATTTAAGCATCTCTCATATTGAAATTTTATTAATAGTCTGTACTGTTTGCTTGCTCTTATGTGGTTGTTTGATCTTGCATTTAAAGGCATGATTGTATTTTCCTAGAACTACTTTAATTTCATGTCCAAATGCCAGAAAACATGAATCTGCTGAGCAAATAGAAGGAATCAATTATTTTTGTAAAAACTGTGCATCCTGCTCAAGGCTGTGCCAATTTAATATAACGTCCATAGGTATTAGACAGAATCCACGAAAAATAAAAACAAAATACATTTTTTTCTTATTGGGAAGTGACCATCTTTTTCCATTTCTCAAATAGGTCTGGAACTATAGATAAAACTTTTTCCAACATCTGCTCAGACTTTTGATTTTATTGTTTTTCAGAATATTTATTTTGATATAGTCTTCATTTTGTGGGCATATACTGTATTGTAGTGAATAGCAATGCCTCTCTTTAAATACTTCTTTTGTATTGTTTAAACAACTAGCTGAGGTTTGCAATTGCTTTCATTCCTTGATTTCCATTATATATAGACTCATCTCAATAACTGAATCTGTTTCTCAGATGGCCCATAAAACCATGATCCTACATTAATAAAAATATTAAAAAATATCTACTGGTAATTTATTTGTATTAGCTTCTTTATTTCTTATCAGTTAAATTACCATAGTTCTTAATGCCTAAATGTAATGTTCTAAAAAATTAATGATATATCTTTTACTATTTTTTTAATAGATTGAACTTCACCAACTTAAAATCTACTGTGACTCAAATATCATAGCTAGAGAAACTTGTTGCGAAATATCAGATACTAAGGTAAGTTAATTTTCTTGGCATGTGAAGATGGTAGAATGCCAGTTGTCTAGTCTATAGAGCCCAAAAGTAGGGCAGCACCTAATAGCTTCTGTTGAAGCCAGGTGAGTAATGTGTTCCAAGTAAGAAACCCATCTTAGAACTCTCCCATAGTTCTGTTGGATATTTTAATCCCAGTGTTTCGTTCTGAACTTTGAGAATTATGTATCCTCACTTTGGATTCAACGTAAGTGAAAGACTATAACAGTAGCATGATCATTCTCCAGTTACAGGGGTGAAGATGTTTTTTTTTGTATCTCAGATTTCCCAGAAGTTCTACACTTACCAAAAAAATTATGTGATAATTTTTATCAATAGTTTAATAATGCAAAAAACTATTTTTAACTTATCACTCACTATGGATAATAGAATAACAATGTGACCAGCTGATTCAAAGCATAGATAAGTCTTTTAAACATTTATGTTTTGCTTATGTAACTTGGTTTTATAAATCATATCTCCAACCCAGCTTATGGCTTTTATTCCTAGTAAAATGAAAGCCAGCCAAATGTCTTTCTATAAATATCTAAAAAGATAATTTAGAATGCCAGTCTACAGCCTTGAAATACCTAGACTTCCTGGAGTCACACATTTAAATCTTGAAGATGGTAATTCTCCAAAAGTTTTAAAAAATAATCATCCTTTTGTGAAGAGCTCTTAATATAATAATTTTCTGTTGTTGAAAAGTAACATAATAATGTTTTGATATATCCAAATATATATTTAAATATATTTTTGTTGATTTCAGAGAGGAAGGGGATGGGAATGATAGAAACATCATTGATGAGAGAGAATCATTGATCAATTGCTTCCTGCAGACTCCCCACTGGAAATCTGGCATAGGCATGTACCCTGACCGGGGATGGAACCGTGACCTTCTGGTTCATTGGTTGATCCTCAACCACTGAGCAACACCAGCTGGGCCCAAATATATTCTTGACCAAAAGTTACTACTCTGTGTTTTCACATAATAGACATTTCCAACTCAAATTATGAGAAAACTCTTTAAGCAAGTATAGGTGTGGAGACCTCACAAATTATGAAAAATAACTTTAATCATGTTTTAAAATGACCACTTAGGAGTTCGTTTTAAAGAGTATAAAATAAGATAAAAATTCATCTCTAACTATGGAACAAATAACAAAAAAACCACTTATTTTTCTGCTGATAATTATTTAGAGGGACATCAGCCTTCTGTTAATGATTAACAAGATAGAACAACCTACATTTTACAAATGGGAATGCATAGTTTGTAAGATAAATAAATAATTATATAAAAGCCATTTAAGTGCATCTGCTATAATTCTTACATCAGCTGTTATTTTGTGTGTGCTTTTAATGTGTTGAATTTAAAAAATTTTAATGTACTTGCTTAAAAATATTTTGTTCTGGAATTTCAAATCAGGCATGCTTTTTATTATTAATATTTTATAGCATATTTCAAAGGTGAAATTTATTCAAAATAATCTATGGACATTCTTCTTTGCTTCTATTGATTCAATTTTCTGTATCTGAAGCAGTCCAGTTTCATAACTGCAGACATAAAATGAAGAACAAATAGCAGAAGGAGGAAATCAGGAACATTTGCTGAAAATAAATGAGAAATGTGATTCAAATTTTGAGGGCCAATTAATTAAATATGTGTCAAATCAAAACCATAAGTTTTACAAGGGAAGAGGTCCTTGTACATTTTATGTTTTCTTTAGGCACTTTTTGGAGAGTGTGGACAGTTTTATAGTGAAGGCTGAGACATACTTTTAAAGTCATTTAAATCCCCAATTTAATATAGTGAATCAGAACAAAATTGTGACCTCTAACTGGGTCTTGGTTACCTGACTAGGAACCTATGGGGCAGGAACTGGCTAAGAAATTGTGTCAGATCATATGTGCTATGTGGACTGTTTTGGTGATAATTGTGTTTCATTTTAATGTGATTTTTATACTTATGGACTCAGAAACATTAAGATAACTAAATAGCTAATCATTATCTCTGGAAAGAGTCAATGAGATAGCACAAGTGGGGAGACAGGAAATGAGTCCCAGTGTTTCTGGGTGCTATTTTACTTATATTTTGTATTGTTATCACAAGCATTAGAGTACTACCCAGTTTTCAAAATAATTTGTTTTTGTTTTAAAAGTTATGCATGTTTATTATTAAAAACTTGGCAAATATAGCCAAATTCAAAGTCGAAAGTAATATCAACCATGATCATACCACAATAAAGAACCATTGACAATCTTTTAGTTTTGTATCCTGACAATATTTTCCATACATATCTAATTTGTAGAATGCAAAGTCATGTGTGAACTCCTTCCCCTAAATTGCAAATTCGGAGTTATAAACTGTGGCGAGGAAGGAGCCTGGTAAATGATGTTGAGAGAAAAGGACGTGTTTATCCTCTTTAGTCTCTCCATCTGGATTGATTTTTTTTTTTTTGAGAAAGAGAGAAAAAAATTCACTGCTTCATAACCAAATTTGTCTTTAATGTTGTCCTACATGTACTGAACCTACTGAATAAGTATAAAATTCACCACATGTCTGTGATAGTGGAGATTTTTAATAACTTTAAAGGACAATGGACTCGAAGAAGATATACTTTAATTAAATATATAGCATCTTACAGTGTAAAAAAGAATTTCTTTTCTACTTTTACGTGCCTTGACAATCATCTTGTTGAAGTAACTATGTCTTAAAAGTTCGAATTACATTATTTTGTTTTAAGTTTTGTTGTTTTTTCTCTCTTTATTGATTAAGGTATTACATATATGACATATGTGTCCTTATTTTGATCCCAAAACACATTTACAGCTGTTATTTGTGTAAATTATTTTATTGTAACAATGCAATTATTGTAAATGTTTTTTACTACTGTACTTTGTCATAAAGACTCCTGTAATTGCTTTAAAATGTCTCACCGAAAGCAACATTTTGATGCATTTCTAGTGTGTTGTCAGTGTAATAAAACACACTAGTGAAAGAGCAAAGTCACTTTCACATCCTAGTGTCAACTTTTGGTTAATTAGAAGGTAGTTCTAACAGGTAATCTCAGTCATTCCTAGTTGGTGGGAGCCAGTGTTTAGAATGTCAGAATGTTAGAAATTCGCCCATTTCCTAAAGCCTCTTTTTGGATTGTAGTGCTCAGAGCAGGATGGCATTGGAAGTACTGCATCAATATCACTACCCACTCATGCCAGCAAAGTGTCTGCATATCTGCCAGCAAAGCAGGAACTTACAAACCAGTGCCAGTGCATTCCAAACAAGGTATGCTCATAGTAGTCTATGCCCACTGAGAAGCCACTCCACACAGTGAGCCAGCCCCTTGAATGTGGCCCTGGTGCACAGAATGTGTTTTGTCCTTCAGTGCTAGTTGAATCAAATGCCTAAGTCATTGAACCATGGAGGTTGATTAAGAGAAGGGGGTTGGACCAGACTGAGCATGGCTCAGTGGCTGAGCATCCACCTATGAACAAGGAGGTCATGGTTCGATTCCCAGTCAGGCAGGGCACATGCCCGGGTTGCAGGCTCGATCCCCAGTGTGGGGAGTGCAGGAGACAGCCAATCAATGATTCTCTCTCATCATTAGTGTTTCTACCTCTCCCTCTCCCTTCTCTGAAATCAATAAGAATACGTGTGTGTGTGTGTATGTGTGTGTGTGTGTGTGTGTGTGTGTGTGTGTGTGTTTATAAAGAGAGAGAGAGAGAGAGAGAGAGAGAGAGAGAGAGAGAGAGAGAGAGAGAGAGAAGGGGTTGGGGATTTCCTGGGTTTTTATCTGGATGGTCCTGAGCCCATCAGACCTTCTTTCCGGGTGTGAATTAGAATGAATAGGAAGGCAAAGGGAGGAACAACCTGTACAACACACAAGTATTGAGTACTTTACCTGTGCCAGGAACAGGCTTCAATTCTGGGAGTTCTCAGTTGAAGGAAACACAGTGCTTGCTCTTCAACACAAATACACAGTATGTCTTTGTTGTATGGAGACTACTTATCCAGTATCCCTGACTTATAGATAGCTCCCTCTGTCATAACTTGTATGGGAAATACTCAGAGAATTTGTCTTGCTTGCACCAGTATGGTCCTGTGGTCAGAAAGCCTGGGCTCCTGGACCTACATTCACTTCTTTTGTGGATGTAAATGGCAGTCACGAGGCCTGTGCTTAAAAGTGGGCTCATTATGGTTTTCCTCTCCACCCATACCTGAGGAAAGGAAAACTTGCTGCAGAGCCTAGAGAGGCTGTCCCCTAGCACTGTGACTTAATGCATGCCCTTAGGCTTAACGCATCCTGTTACTGTTTCACCCACGGCTGGAGGAGTGGGGATCGGGATTAGGTGTAAGTTTAGAGGAATCTTTTATTTCACGTAGTGACTAAAGCTGTATAGAAAGCTCCACAGAAGGTAAGTATAAGGTGCAAGGGCCCCACAGAGGAGGGTGGAGTAGTAGAAAGTCCATGGAAGGCCGCATGGAGGAGCTGATGAGGGAGAGCCGTGAGCCTCATGAGCAAGGGAAGGAGGACATTCCAGTGGAGGGCCCAGCATCAGCTCAGAGGGAGCAAGGATTTATATCTTACTATTGTCGGCATAATATTTATAAACCACTTATCTTTAGCCCAATGTGACAGATTGTTTGATAACACAGAAATTCATTTTTGCTCAGGGGGAAGCAGGATTACCCGGAGTACCAGGCTCACCTGGTCAGAAAGGGGATAAAGGAGAACCGGTAAGACCACCCAATACTGTTGGGGTGAAAGTGGATTTGTTCAAAAGTGACTTAAAAACATAATTTTCTCATTTTTCTATTTGTATTTGGATTCAAACCCAAATCTTTGTACCTATAAACAGTAAATAAAATTCTGACGCCAGCAAGTTCAGGTTTCAGTTGTGCCCTAGCCTTCTTTAACATTCTCTTTTCAGATACTTGAATTCTTGCTTCTCTAGTCTGCTGATGGGTCCCTGCTGAACTTTCTTAACTTAATAAATGTATTCCCTTCACCCATTCTCTCACCTCTCCCATTACCTCCCCCCACATCTGGCAACTGCCGATCACTTCTCTGGCATGTCACTAGTCATTTGGTAGATCCCCTTAGAGGAGGAACAAGGGAGCCAGACAATAGTCTCATAGCCTCCTATACAAGCCTGTGCATGACCACACCCTTAAGCATTAAGCTATTAGAGTTAACGTCTAGGCCTCAGTTGTATTTCAGCTACAGGCCTAGTGACAATGCCAGGGGAGGAAAAGTCAGGGAAGAGTCCAAACTTCATGACCAGCGATATGTAAGGTCAGGGTGCCTAAACCGCATGACCAGCATGACCATCAATATGCTAGCGGAGGAAAGGTCACTCTCGAGGCAAGATCCTAGCTCATTTTGCCCTATGCAGCTCTTACTTGCTTTGAAAATGATCCTTAATAACCTTGTCAGTGATTTATTTTATACAACAAAATATATAACAAGCTTGTAGTATCAGAAACTGGCACATAATAGATATACAACAACTATGTTTTCTCTGCTTTCCTATCTACATTGTAATTGTTCACATGTTGAAGGAAGGTGGAGATGATCCCTTTAGGTTGAATGTAGTTTGTTATGTGACTTGACATAACAAGATGTATTACTTGACATAACAAGATATATGTATTACTTAATTATAAATTTTGAGAAACCTTACTGTGATCTGGGGCAGCTTTATAAGAGCAAATTTTGCTTTTATTTATGTCCATGTACTATAAGTTTGACAGCTATTTTGCATAATCATGTAAGTCCTGTCCCACCTGAGTCACAACCCACCCATGGCTTCCTATCTCTATCAAATAAACACTAAAGCTCTAACCATGGGTTACAAGGTCTCACATAATTTGTAGAACTCATCCTACCCCACTCCTCACATCCTGAATCGTCTCCTACCCTCTCCTCTTGTTCACTCCTGCTCTCAGGTCTCTGCACCAGTTTACCTACACCTGGAATGTTCTGCTAGATATCCATTTGGTGCTCTTCACATCATGCAGGCTCTTGCTCAGGGATCAGTTTAAAATCCTAATCTGACATTTCTATATATATAAATCAGTTTAAAATCCTATTCTGACATCTATATGTGAAAATCACCCTTCTTTCCACCTCTATCTTCTTTCTTAACACTTCTATTGCCACCTGACATGTTATCATTATGCATCTATTTATTCCCCCCACTAGCATATGAGTTCTGTGAGCACCATACATAGAACAGTGCATAATAAGAGGTAAAAATATGTTGAATGAATGAATGAGCACTATAATCTAAATAACTCAGCTGTTTCTAGAACCTATAAATTCAATGCTCCAATTGCTCAGGGATCCTGCCAGGCAGCACAGAGTCAATTTGCAAAGAAAGAGCTAGATAAATCATAAATGATTGTTAAATTATTCAATATTATTCCACTATACCTTTTCCTTTAAAAAACAAAAGTTATTTTCACATAGTGAGCTAACTAATTTTAGGTTGATACTGCCAATCAGTTAATGAAAAATCAGAAATATATGGGGGAAAGCCACATGCTTTGGCATGATTTAATGTCTATCTTTATTTGCCTATATTCTCATCCCTGCTGTGATGCTACATTAAATAGATTTACTGCTTTTTAAATGTTTGATAAAGATGATGACCCTCTTTCATGGAGTAGGATGGTTTGAAATTCAAACACTGCTTTTGTTTGAACACCTATATATGATCAGTATTCTATGTCAAGGCACCTAATCAAACCATTCTAACGATGCCCTCTGTTCAAGACTAAACACTGGGTGACATTATTTCAAATAATGAATTCTTTTCAGCCTCAATTATTATAATTTTCTGAATCTTCACATCCCCCTTTCTTAGCAAGTATAGTTGGCAACCTAATTACTTAGCAACCACTTTCCTTTCTCAGTTCTTTAAGACCCTTGCTAATATGCTCACCCACTTCAGAGAAAACTCTGAAATTCTCTCAGAGTTTTATAAAATAGCAGCTCAATTTCAGTGTTCCCGAACCTAAGGGCGGGTGTGATCTGAGCTCTATTTTGGGAATAATTTTCTAGTTCATTTTTGTATTATCTTTCACATATCCAGTGAATTACCCAAAGTATAGGCTTTGTGAAATGATTGCTTTGCTAATATACTTTTACAGAAAATCAAAATAATTTAAAATTTATTTAAGTTTACTTATTTGACTCTATAGTAAAAAACTTTCTACTACTCCACCCTGTAATTTCACTACCTGGAAGTTTCCATTCTGAAGAGTCTAATTTGTTAACCCAGAGATTACGAGTGATCCTTGTATTTCCTTTCTAACCTGACACTACTCATATGCTTGTTCTGTGCCATACCACACCAGTAAAAATAGTTGAATGAAAATATGTTCAGAATTTTTAAAAGACTATCTTACCTTAATAATAACTTTACAGAAGTAGAATTTAATGTTATGCTTTTCAAGGTTTTGTCCAATAAAGAATAGTTCTCTATCCTTTTGAATCCAGCATTGAATACAGTGGGGCCTTGACTTACGAGTTTAATTCGTTCTGTGACAGAGCTCGTAACTCAAATTACTCGTATGTCAAATCAAAAAGTGAACGAGTGAGACATGTGATGCTGGGCTGATGTTGTGGCGTTCACTGTGACGTTCACTGCGACGTTCACTGCGCCAACTAGCGGTGGGGTATCTGAAGCTGGCTTATAACCCGAATTTTAGTTCGCAACTCAAAGCAAAAAATCGGCGGAGAGAGACGGCTCGTATCTCGAAAAACTCATTAGTCGGGACACTCGTAAGTCAAGGCCCCACTGTATATTGGATTATTAGACAGGTTCTTTTTGTATCAATTTTACCCAATCTGATATAATCTCAGCTAATGTATAGGAACTTGAAGTTGACAGTTATTTGTGTGCCTTAAATCTGAAATTAGCATACAGTATTATTGTTATAATAGCATTTTATACTCATAAAATTCTCATATACTTCTTAATCTCTACAAAGTATTAGTTGTAGTTAGACTCATTCAAAAAGTTTATATTGTTTCCACTCTTTCAAGGAAAATTTAATAGACCGAATTTGTGATAGAGCCATCAAGGCAGACATAGGCAGCTCAAAGCTTCGTTGAAACAGATTTTTTCTAGTTTAGGTGGAAGAGCAGGGAAGCTGAGAATTGGATTGACCAAGATTTGTTTTTTTTTTCCTGGAGGCTGTAATGGAAGGTCAGGAACACTAAATGTAACAAATATGAGTACCTTAGAGTCTGAAATTTCATGACTTACTTGAATTGGCAGCACCAGGTATTAGTTGAGGGAACAACAATAGAATCATTCCTTACCTTTGGTAAATAGAAAAGAAATGGCAAAACTAAATTGCATATGCCTGTGTGGAGAATGCTTAGTTTTAGTTTTGATTAGCACTTTGATATTTATTCATTATTAATAGTTTGAATATTAATTAAAACTATATAGATTAATAACTTATGGACAATATGAGGAAGGACCTTAAGGCACAGACTTTGGGACAAGCAAAAGCAACTCATCTAAGAAGTTATAGGTTCTCTTCAGCAAGATTAGCAGTTAATACAACTTTGAAAAAACCTCCTAATGAGCATTTCTATATTTTAGGGCGCAGTTGGTGTTAAAGGTGAATTTGGTGCTCCTGGAATTCCTGGGGAAAAGGTATGTTGATTTGCTACTTGATTAAACTTTGTGGCTGTTTTATACGGTTGTATCAGATAGGAAGGGTAAGTATATAGAACCAGTCTGGAAGTCAGGACTCACCACACTGTGTCCTTGCGGCGGGGCTGCCACAAACTGCTGTATGATTTTCTAATTGTTTTACTAGAACTCAACCACATTCATTTGTTTGCATATTATAAAAAGTCTGCTTTTATGCTATACAGCAACATTAAGTAATTGTGGCAGAGATTGTATGGCCCACAATGTCTAAAATATTTACTGTCAGGCCCTTTGCAGAAAAAGCTGTGGACCCCTGCTCTAGAGCATTGGCCATTATTCAGAGAGCACCAAGCCTTCTTGTGTCTCATGATCTAGAAGGCCATGGCCCTGGTGGTTATTAACCTAAAACTGTCACAGTGGTAACTGAAGTGGTAGAAGGTTCAGAAACTACCATTCAGATTTTGTAATAGTTTGATAAATATTGTCCTTTTTTGTTAAATCTATTGGGGTGACATTGGTTCATATAGGTTCATAATAAGATCATATAGGTTTCAAGTGCACATTTCTATGCTACCTGATCTGTATATTGCATTATGCGCCCCCCACCCCAAAGTCAAATCATCTTCCATCATCATATATTTATCCCCTTTTACCCTTTACTACCCTCCACTGCCCTGCCCTCTGGTAACCTCCATAGTGTTGTCTGTGCCTATGAGTTTCAGTTTTATATCCCACATCCAGATGTTTTTCGAGTCCTTCTTCAATATATCTCTGATATCTGACTGCTTTATTGATGCTGCGTCTTTTCTTTTAGAAATTACTCAGCCCGATATGCAAATATTTCACTCCTGTAATAGTGTAACTGTTAGACTCCATGAAATCCCACAAGTTGTGTTGAACAATGATGGCCCTGGGATGCTGGTTTCGTGCATCTTCATCGACCCTCCTTAGTGGCTAATACCCTCCCAGTGTCTGTAGAATCACTGAGTCTTGACCATATCCTCTCCTAAGATACAGTCCCTGGTGGTGCCTTACCTGCTTCTAACTTGTCACTTCACTTAGGTGTTAAAGGGACATAACACTCACAAATGAAGAAATGTCACTTCAGCAATATTTTTGTTTTTACTTCTATATTTCCAAGGTTACCATGTATTTAAAATAACTCTAATGAATATATACAAAATAAAAATAACAAAAAAGTTACTATACTATGTGAGGGCATGGTTAATATGTTATAACTATTTGACTACAATCAAGATATATCAAATTTTTCAAAAGTTTTAAAATTTCAGAAATTTTATTTTAATTTTAAAATATCTCTTTATTGTTAAAAGTATTACAGATGTCACCATTTTCTTCCCCCCACTGATTCCCTGCTTCCCTCTCCCCTCCCCACCCGGGGCCTTCACTGCACTGTTGTTTGTATCCAAGGGTTATGCAAATATGCACATAAGTTCTTTGGTTAATCTCTTCTTACCCCTCCTCCTCTCTGAGATTCATCAGTCTGTTCCATGCTTCTATGTCTCTGAATCTATTTTGTTGATCAGTTTATTTTGTTCATTAGATTCCACATTTGAGAGAGATCATGTGATACTTGTCTTTCTCTGACATCTCTCATAGCAATATGTTTGCTGATACATTTTCTAGGGGCAAGGAAAACAAAAGAGAAAATAAAAAAAATGGGACTACATCAAAATAAAAAGCTTCTGCACAGCAAAAGAAACCATCAACAAAATGAAAAGGGAGCCCACTGTATGAGAGAACATATTTGCCAATGATATATCTGATAAGGGGTTAATTTCCAGAATATATAAAAGAACTCATATGACTTAACAAAAGGAAGACAAACAATCCAATTAAAAATGGGCAAAGGACCTAAATAGACTCTTCTCTAAAATTTCAAAAATTTTAAATTAAAGTTGTAAAAATGAGCACTTACGTTTTACATAAAATACTTCCATTGTTTTCTGATGAAATTGATTTGATGAATTTTTCTAAGCAAGTTTCCAGGGAAAATTCATTAGTTCTGAAAGTATTGTGTATCCTCAGAGCCGTATCGCCCACAGCTGGCTGAATGCGTCTCCCAGAGTGCTCACACAGCATCCCGAGCTGCCCTTTGATTCTGCTTTCAGCATTTGTGATTCTTGGTGTTCTTTTTCTTATAAATAAAAATGCTTAAGAGTTCTATTAAAATATAAAATAAAAGCCTTCCTTGGAGCAAGAACATATGCAAAATACATCGAACATATAGTATACCTTCATATATACCTCCGGTGTAATATTCTCAAAGTGAAGTCCTTTATTTTTTATTTATTTTATCCTCACCTGATATGTTTTTATTGATTTTTAGAGAGGGAGGAAGTAAGGGAGAGAAGCATCAATGTGAGAGAAAAACATCCAGCAGTTGCCTCCTGTATGTGCCCTGACTGAGGATCAAACCTGCAGCCTTTTGGTGTTTGGGATGATGCTCCAACTAACTGAGCAACCCAGCCAGGGCAAGTCCTTTATTTTTTAAGGTTTAATATTTAAACTAATAAACTGATTTATAATAATGGAGTGAAACATATTCTGATCAGTGGAGAATAGAATTTGTATATTAGCTGTACTTACTTCCAATGTAATGAAGTAATAAATTAAGTGATCTTTATATGAATCCCATTATTCTAAAGTAAACCTACACTTTGAAGTGTATTAGGTGATAGCAGTAAATTTTTTTTAAAGTCCCTGAACTACGTATTAGTTTACTAAGGCAGCATTTTTCTTCTGAGGCCCGGGAGAAAAATATTTCACTAACCAACACTATATTATGAAATCAATTTATGGAATCGGGAGTTATGGAGACTTTGAGGATGATGAACTGTGGAATTTAATTATGCTGCTTTATAATTATAATACCCGTCACCAAATACAAACTTGCACTAGGCACTCTAACCTGATATATACAACCTCCCTGCCAACACACCACTGAAAAATAAGTGTCCCCTTTACATTGATGCAGCACAGCTAGGAGTGTGCCTGAGAGATTCGGTAAACTGTCTGTTCTGGGTTCACGTAAGAAAATCTGTTCTCCATAGCAAGTGTTACTAGTGATTAGTCACTGGTGACTTCTGGTAAGCTTGGTTGGACAGAAGCCAACATCAGTCAAAATCAGGAAATTGGATGGTCCAGTTTCCAAGAGAAGTGAATGACAGTGTGTGAGATCACAAACGTGCACATACACACACACGCTCACTCAGTTCACCTGCTCCTGGTAAGCAGTGGCAAAATGAGATGAAGATTTGGATACTGGGATTGAATCCTGACCAAAGTATGCTTGCATTCATTACCTGAATATTTCAAATGAAAAATTGCTTCATTCTCCATTTTGCTTATGTATATCATGTATCAGATATGTTTTTTGAGAAGTGAGCATACTTTTTTAAAAATAGGAGTAGTTATTTCTCAGTAATAGTTACCCTAATGATGCGATGTTAAAAATTCAATATAGACCTAATTTGTGCTAAAACCAATTTTCTGTCTGCTGAATTACCTAGTTTGTCCTAAAATGTTTATTTTAAAGGGAAAATAACTTTTACTAAATTAATTTTTCTTCTCATGAAGGAGGTATGCCGTGAATAACAACCATCACCATTATGCCCTTCAAGTATTAAATACCCAGAGTTAGATGGCCTGGGTTTGAGTCCCTGTTAAAAGCCTCACCTTGTGTAATTTAGAGCATGTCTCTTGATTTCTTTTAACATTTCTCTTTTATAAAGCGGGAATTATATTGTACCTACTTCTAGTTTTGTCTTAAAGATTAAATGAAATTATTCATGAAAGTGCCAGTTCAGTGCCTGATATATACATATTTAGTAAAAAATAGGTAATTTTAAACGAAAACAGTTTGATAAGTCTAGTATTCTAAACTCTGGCTTACTATGAGACTAAATTAAAACTCATTTAAGGAAATTTTTATTATTTTCTCAAAATATATTTAGTAGAAAAATGTTCAAATAAAACATGCCCACCTCCAAGCAGGCCAGTCATGGCCACATTCTTCAGATTAACCTTACCTCAGCACCTAACCTAGAAAATTCTCTATGATCCCCACCAAATATGCCATTTGTAAATTGTATATTCATTTGATTAAAAACAAAAGTGTTTAACTTAATACCATGGCTTTATCTCACACACACACACACACACACACACACACACACACACACACACACACACACAAACTTCCAGAGGTAAAAAGCCATATGCATTAAGGGCACTTAAGAGGTATATCTGAGAACATGAAGAGAGAGTTGCCAAATGCTTGTTTTAAAAATAGTCAGACTCACTGTCCTCATTACGAGGTGCATTGTATGATGGGTTTTTTCACCATAAACTCTGAAGGCCTCAGTCTTTGCAGGGGAGTGAGACTGAATTGGGCAGATCCATTGTTCCCTAACTGTCTTTTTATTTCTTTTCTGTTGGAAAATGAAATGACTGTGATCTTTGAATCTTGATTTTCTCTTAAAAAGACATTTTATGGGAAGACTACAGCTTCTAGAAATAAAGGCAGATGCTTTGCAGTTTATGAAAGCGCAGACAAGACCCATAGCTGCTGTGAATTATAATGAACTCTTCAAAAGCCCTGGTCCAGATGTAGCATTAATGCCTCAGAGACTCAGAAACTTAGAAATGTTTATTGAAAAAAAAAAACTAGAGAATTCTAAAAATTCATTTGGCTGTCTCTCTCTATTATCTCATTTCACCCAATTTCCCATTGAAATTCAGAAATACAATTAATTTCATTGTCCTTTCCAAGATAAAAAAGAAAGTTGAAGTACTTATTTGTATGTGACAACCTAACTTTATTGTAACATTGAGCTATTTCCTTCCTATGAGATTGTCAAGGTTGAAAAACAAGTATGAGCTCCATGCTAGAGAAAATGCTGATTAAACAGAGAATCATCTATATATTTTTGTGTTTCAGGAAATTCTGAAATGAATGAAGGTATAGTCAATTCTGGAGAAAAGATTGAACTTTCTTATTATACCAATAATCATAGGAAAAAATGACCGCAAAGAAAACAGTTTTGTTAAGGGACTTGTTAGCTTTACTTACTAAAGTCACAAGAATGATAGCTTGGATTAACAGTGAAAAATTACTGCCTTTACATGGAGTAGGTCTCACTTAATTGTTTTATCTGTGGGTAGTTCATTGATACAATAGAGCACTAAAATAAGCAGAAACACGAGAAGGACAGAGGTAATAGAAGGACAGGAAAAAGAAAAAGAAACTGGCTCACTCTGCAGTTGATTTCATTTCTTAATGGTTTCTTATTCCATTCTAATGCCTTCCACTTGCACCCCAAGTAGAGCAGTTGGCAGAGAGCACAACAGATGGATGACAAGCTCAACACATGCAGTGGATCTGGCACCAATGCACTTGACTTCTATTTGCTAAACCGTTAGCCAGATTTCAAGAACCTAGGCTGCTAATGCTCCTCTTTGGTTTAATGCACTATGAGAATCGTGCACATAAATAGTAAAATATTTCCATAAAAAGATATCACACACTCTGTTTCTCTGCATACATTAGCAGCTAATTGTTTTATTCTTGGTGTCGATTGCTGAGCTACAGTGAATTTAAAGGTAACTGGTATTTTATAGACATATAAAATTTCAGATATTAGAGTTTTCTTAAAATAGCCTTTCGCCAGCCCAGTCAGGGACAGCTAGGCCAGTGTAAGGTATTGAATGGACTTGTAGGTAGAAGATTTGAGAGGGTGATCACAGACCATTCACTGTGTCTTCACAGTTGACTAAATTCAAAGCTCAAGACAAATTGCATCTTTTTCATGAAAGTCTCCTTGGTCACCAGGCAGATTTAACAACCCCTTCACTCAGCTCACATAGCACTTCATTTACATTATCAATAGAATTTGTGTCATTGTCCCCAGGATAAACTCCCAAAGAACAAGGACTTGGTATCTCCCTCACCCCTGGGACCCCAACACCTGGCCCAACATATAACACCTGATTGATTCTGGACAAATGTTTATTATGTTGTTCAGAAATAGAGGATGATTGTTAGAAAACCCTCCTGAGAGGGTATTGGAAAAAGCCCAGATGGCATCGATGCCTCTGTGCACATCTTCTGTATTTTCTACAAAAGCATACCTCGAGGAAATCGGAGGGCAGGAGACTCTCTTACCTACCTAGCAAAGCTTGTAGACACTGCTTCCTGGGATGAAATAGAATAGAAGTGTGTATAGCTCCGGAACTTGCTTCCCATTTTCTCTTAGAGGAACTATGCTCTCTCTTCTCTCTCAAGCATAAATGTTCAAGTTATCTTGCTCTTTCTTTTTTCCCAAACTTGGTTTGGAAATCTCCTGTCTCTGACAACAGTGCTAAGGAATGTTATTTCTCCATATCTTAACAACCATTTACTTCAAGGCTAAAGATAATTAACCACTGACTTTAGTGCATTTAAGCTCCAGTAGAAGTAATTGATATGAAGTAGAGAAGTAGAACTATAAATTACTCATCACGAGGAATACTTTGGACAGGAAATAGTTGCAGTTACCGGTATCTCACTTTCCTCCGTTAGGAGCTTACCAATGACACTGTCCTTTTCTTTATATCTTAAATCGTCTTTCACTTGTTACAATACTTAATTCAGATGTCAATTTCTATACTTTGGTTTCTCTAGTACCTTCGTGAAGTTTCAACTTTACTTAAAAACTGTCTTACAGCTAGTCTCAAAACAAAGTGAAGAGCCCAAACACTTGTTCTTGACAGATTCACTTTAAGAAAATCACCACAATTACACACAAGCCCAGGTATTGTAATGGGCTCTACAGCACTGGCCAAGGCTCAGGTCCTTGACTTGAAATGTTTACCTCTCTAAACCACTTCAATTTTTTTAATTGAAATAAGTTAGTATAATTTGTATTCAACTGATTTGATAAAAGATTGTAAAACATTTGTCTTTGAAAGGAAAACTTAATGGTTGTAGTGCTATAAACTTCATATTACATATGCAAGTTAGCATTAAAAAGCACGTTGTATTAATAGAGACAGTATAGTAGTACCCAGAACAAGGTGTATGTGGTGTGTGTGTGTGTGTGTGTGTGTGTGTGTGTGTGTGTGTTTGTATAACAGTCCTGCTCTCTATTATGAGTATGGGAGACCATTTCTGGAATGATACACATTTAATTTTTTTATATGTTTTCATTGATTTTTTTAGAGAGGAAGGGAGAGAGAAACATAATTGACAGGCTGCTGCTTCCTGCACAACCGCTACTGGGGATTGACCTCACAACCCGGGCGAGTACCCTGACCAGGAATTGAACCCATGACCTCTTGGTTGCTAGGTCAGTGCTCAACCACTGAGCCACACCTTCTAGGCCTGAGTGCCACATTTTAAAAGACATATTGGCTAACCAGTGTTTACCTAGAGAATAGTGACCATACTATTAAGGGAATCCAAACTGTCATTTGATCAGTACTGAACAGAGCCTTGACTGGGAACAAAGGGATGTCATGTACAAGACCCATAAGATGTTTCTTTCTGTGTGAAATAAGACTAATGGGCAGAAATTTGGGAAAGTTAGTTTGGGTTCAGAAAACATTGTTTCAGCATCCTCACCTAGAATTCTTTTGTTTGTTCTTGACAATGCAATTTACACAGCAAAAGTGCCTGATTTTAATCAACTTTCAGTAGACTCAGTATCTCAACAGATTCTTTGGTGAAAGTGGTTAATATAAATGTATGAATTTGTACTTGTTCCTATAATTAAGAACACCCATCCAGCTTGTTTTCTAGCTATGTGCATCTGCATATACTTGTGTACACACACATGCATATACACTAAGGTCAGTAGGTTTTGAGACAATAGATGTTGACTTCAACTGCTACTTACTAACTTTCCATATTCACTTTACTATGCTTAAGACAGGTATTGACCATACATTCTTTGGTGGGCTGGTGTCCCTTTCTTTGAAATGACCCATAAGAATAAGTAATAATAGTGTCTCATTCATTTTATGAATAAGAATGTTGTAAATTTTCTTATTCTGAGCATTAATGTGATAATACATCCCCATGTGTTAGCTGCATTAAAGGTCCAACATATATAAATAATTCAAAAAGTTTGAAGTTTAAAACCTTATGCAGTATATGTATTTTTTAACTTGAAAATATACTTCTTGGAATGAAGTACCAGAAAATAGAAGAGAAAATACTCCTCCTTGAAATGAAAGGACTCAGATTGATGAGATATCTGGAAAGAAAAGGGGAGGTATATATTCTAATTCCTGAAATATTTGAGTTCCAATAATTTAAGAACCATATCAAAATTCAATTTCCTAAGATTACATCCTGAATAAATCAGGACTATAGTCAGAAATGTAGAGGTCAAGTTAATACACAATATCAAAATCAGATTTATCTTTGGCCACTTTTTTATTGTTTTTTATGCCAGAATTTTGGCATGCTATTTCAGACATTTCTTCCAGCTACTGCACTCAACATTCAATTTAAGTAAATTTTCTCTCAATATATATGAATTAGTGGGAAAATATTGATATATTTCTAAGTGTACACTAAATTCATACAGGAGATTATGTTCCCAATAAATAAGCTTTAAATGAAATAATAGGTTAAGTTGATTTTTAAATATGGAAACAGTGTTATAATAGGATCTCAGATTTTTTAATCTAAGGCTGAATGCCTAACTGTTTAAAGAAAAAAATAAGACATAGTACATGTTTTAGTATATAACTTTTTATTTTCTGGGCTTAGATTTAGTTATTAGCAAATTTTTGTTTACTTGCGTAATCTATCTTTCTTTGCTTGGTCTCATTGGTACTAGGTTTGCAAACCGTAGCCCTGGGGAGTGATTCCTTATTAAGTGCCCTTTAGACAACATGCATTTCCCACATAATAAGAAAAGACATTAATTCCAATGTTAAGTGAGTCAGGAAAACTAATAATTTACCTTTTATGGATAGTTGTGATTGCTTCAGGGAAATGGGCAGTGATGAAAAGGAAGTAAAAATGAAAATACTTGAATCAGTTTTTCAGAAAGCCATCAGCTGGCCCTAAATTACACCTAATTTTTTCCCAAAATTTTCTCAAAGAAGCTACTTTATTCTTTTTTTTCTTTTTCTTTTCTTCTTCTTCTTCTTCTTTTTTTTTTTTTTTTTTTGCATTCAACACTTTTCTGGTATTAATTTCAGGTAAACAGCACCCAAAGAGGTTACTTTGAATTCTGAAAAGGGTGCTCTCGATTGCTCCATGGAGTTGAAGACATGTTATGTGTCACAGTAATAACATGGTCACAATGCTATCAGCAGCAATGTTAGAATTTGCCCCACTTCCTATTGCGCAGACTCATTCATTTGCCCATCTGTAGCTTGACTTTGTAACAGGAAAGGTACACAGCCCTTTGATGGAAAACCCATAGCAGAAAACAGATGCCTCAGTAACAAGTTTTGAAACTTATGGTTGCTCTGGTAAACATTGATTGTAATTTTTCTTTCAATAATGGGCTAAAACATTGATTGGAAGTTAAAGGAAAAGCCTCATATTTCTTTCTTGCTCTGAGACTGGGAGGAAGGAGGGAAAACTGGAGTTCAGAAAAAAAAACAGCTAATGTCTGCCCATCCAGTCATTGTCGACAGGCATTTATCGGATAGATGGAATTAAATTTGGCCCCAAATTGCATCGGGTACCGGTGCTTTGAAATTGTACTTCAGAGTGAGCATGAAGAGGGGCTCATTCTGTTGACATAAATTAGGTTTCAAATAAAGTCCAGGCAGAAACATCATTGTCCATTAATCTGTTAAACAAAATTTTGTTCTCAAAGACTATTTTCTTCTTTAGTTTTTAGGGTACTTAATAAATCTATCTTTTTTTTTAACATAAAGACTAGAAAATGACAAAAGATTTTAAATGATTATAAATTTCTAGTAGGACATCTATGCTGATTTCAAGAAAAACCAGTAAAGCCCTGGCCAGTGTAGCTCAGTTGGTTGGAGTGATATTCCTACACCAAAAGGTTTCAGGTTCGATTCCTAGTCAGGGGACATACCTAGGTTGTGGGTTCAATCTCTGGTCTGGGTGCATATGGGAGGTGGCTGATGGATGTTTTCCTCTCACATGGATCTCTCTCTCTCTCTCTCTCTCTCTCTCTCTCTCTCTCTCTCTCTCAAAGTCAATGAGAAAATAAAAGAAAATAAGGAAAAATAATGCCAAAGTTCCTGATACTTAAGTTGCAAACTTTAAACTTCAAAAATCTATCTAAACTATCTCAAAACCTTCCACATGTTGTGACATGTGAAACTGACTCATTTCTTATGAGAGTAAAGGGCCCCAAGAGTTCATTGGGTATCTTGGAGTTTAGAATTATGTTTACAAAACAAATTTCTAATCAAGAAAGAGCCCAAACCAAATACAACACTGGCCATAGGAAAACACATTTTAATTCAAACAAAAAGAAAAACAACCCATGTCTATTTTTTTAAAAAATATATATTTTTATGGATTTCAGAGAGAAAGAGAGAGGGCAAAAGAGAGAGAATTATTGATCGGCTGCCTCCTGCTGGGAATTGAACTGGAAACCTGGGCATGTGCCCTTGACTAAAATTTAACGCAGGACCCTTCAGTCTGCAGGCCATTGCTCTATTCACTGAGCAACACCAGCCAGGGCCAACTGTAGCTGGTTAAAACAACCCTAACTGGTAGCTGGTGTCTATTAAAAAAAATTCTTTATGTCACAGTTTTAGAGAATTTCGGTACCCAGTTATCAGTTTGTCTGGGTGTAACCCTAACCTGACATATGTCAGAAGTGGACTTTAGACTTTAGGTGTGAGTACTCAGAGCATATGGTACATAGGAGTGTGCTGTGAGCAAAGAAAAAGAGGAGATACTGTCACTACTTTTTTTTTTCTCCAGAAAGTATTTTTGGCAGTGTATACTGTATCAGTGTCCGTTACTGGATTACATGCCATATCTTGTTATCATGTGTAACTTGTAATATGATATAAAACATTATATTGGACCAACAGATGAAAATAATTCTGCTCTTTATGGACAAGTGGACATATTTCTCTGATGAGTAACAGATGCTTAATTTTTATAGACAATTCCCTGGCATCAGATACTTAATGTGCTCTTACTATTTCTTGATCAAGTGAAATTGGAAGTTCCTAATATATTGTGTGATGCCTGAGGTCTAGAAGTCCAACAAAAATTTTAATAATACAAATATATTTATTACACAGATAAAGCATTTTATATTTTACTAGAGGCCCAATGCACGAAATTTGTGCAAGAGAAGGCCTTCCTTCCCCCGGCTGCTGGCACCAGCTTCCCTCTGGTACCCGGGACCGGGGCTTTCCTCACAGCCTCGGCTTGGTCCAGACGGTCATCCGGAAGGATGTCTGGTCTAGTTAGCATATTATGCTTTTATTATTATAGATTTTTGCTTCAACAATTAATTACATTAGCAACAAAGTTTTGCCTTAGTGTTTAGTACATACTGTGATGACAGCAGTTATACTGTAGAACACTTAGATAATTTAACCTGATATAAAAAAAAGCCTTAGTCTTTAAAGCAATATGTATATCTGTGTATAGCAGTACACCTCTGGTGCAAATGATTAAAACTTTCCAAAATGAATTAATTAATGAGAGTAAAGACCTCTTTATATTTAGAAAACTATATTATTGCTATTTTAAAGTTTTAAGATGCAATATTTTTATTCATATATTCAAATTTTATTTAAGGAATTCTAAGAAATGATATCTAAATGTTTAAAAAACTGTTGCCTTATAAATGTTTGCTAGAAATATGACAGGTCAGTGGAATTGTTCATTTATTTTGAGCTGTCTGAATCTGAAACTCAGGAGCCAAAGTCAATTCCTATTAGCAACTAAATTCCTAAGCCTCTGTCGAGAACATGCAGATCCTCCCAGAAGTATCTCCTTCTAACTGGTTTACTGTTTACAAAACAGACTCAGAGATATGACCCATGAATTCCAGTAATGGAAACTGATAAGCATCTGCTGGAAACCTTTTTACCCAAGACAGGGTCAAGAAGAATGGAAGGAACAAAAAGTTCTCCCAAGTAATTGTGTCAAGTAAAATGGCATTGGATATGAATTAAAAATTGATCCAAAGGCAATCAACAGACAAGCGAAAAAGTAAATATATATATATATATATAAAATTAGAGGCCCAGTGCACGAATTCGTGCACCATAGGGTCCCTTGGCCTGGTCTCCAGGATCGGGCTGAAACTGGCTCTGACATCCCCCAGGGGTCCCAGATTGTGAGAGGGTGCAGGCCAGGCCAAGGGACCCCACTGGTGCACAATCGGGCCCAGAGAGGGACACAGGAGGTTGGCCAGCAGGGAAGGACCGCAGGAGAGCTTCAAAGCATGCCCGGCCCATCTTGCGCAGTCCCAATAGGCCGAACCCCAGCAGCAAGCCCACCTACCGGTTGGAGTGCCTGCCCCCTGGTGGTCAGTGCACATTATAACGACTGGTCAACAACTGGTCAACTCTCTGCCCCCTGGTGGTCAGTGCATATCATAGAGAGCAGTTGAGCAGCTTTAGCATACAATTAGCATATTATGCTTTGATTAGTTGAACATCCGACTGAACGACCGGATACTTAAGCATATTAGGCTTTTATTATATAGCATATGTATAAGCAGATAGATAGATAGATAGATAGATAGATAGATAGATAGATAGATAGATTGATTCAGATTTTAGGCAAGAGATCACTTACAAGCCAGAATTAAATCTTTCCCATGAGAGAGTGTAGGGTGGTGGTTAGGTGCACAAAGCTGAAGTGTATGGGTTCAAATCTTAGTTATAGCTCCTATTGATTCTGTAATCATTTATAATATGTGGTCATAATAATAGTATCTACCTGATAGGTTTGTTGTGAGAACAGTGTCTGGCCCTTAGAAAGTCTATATCAGACTTTAATATTATGCATAGAATTTTGAAAGAGAGAAAATGAAATAAGGGATACTGAGTAGTATGTGGGAAAACATGGGCTACAGAGTCAGAAAACTCAGTTCAAATCTCAGCTAATGCCAGTAGTTGGGTGGCTGTTATCATGTAACTGCACCTCTCAGAGCCTCCATTTTTCTATTTTTAAAAAGGAAGTACTGATCCTGGATTTGGGAGGTAAGAGATGGAAGGAAAGCCCCTGCATGCGACTGACATTCAGAATCAGGCTACCTTTCCCTGCAGCATTAGAGCTAGCTATTAAAGGCTGCAAAAAGTTCTATATTCATTTGTTTGATTTTTGTAGCTAATAGCATTTATTCTGTGTACTTCCTTTAGGGTGAAAATGGTTTCCATGGAGCTCCAGGCTTACCTGGTCAAAAGGTAAGGAGTTTTTTTGTTGTTGTTTTTTTAAATATGTGTTTATTGATTTTTAGAGAGACAGGACGAGAGAGAGAGAGAGAGAGAGAGAGAGAGAGAGAGAGAGAGAGAGAGAGAGAAACATCAATGATGAGAGAGAATCTGGATTGGCTGCCTCCTGCACGCGCCCCACTGGGGATCGAGCCTACAACCTGGGCATGTGCCCTGACCAGGAATCGAACCCTGACCTCCTGGTTCATAAGCCAATGCTCAACTGGTGAGCCCCGCCGGCCGGCAGGGTAATGAGTTTTTGAGTATTGCATATAAGTTAAGAATGCTAACAGCTTGAACATTGAATTTGTGTGTAATATGGTGAAGATTCAGAAAGTGTATTTGATGAAGCTGAATTCCCTGAGAGACCTTCAGAAAGCCACTAACTAATCTTTCTGAAGACAACCCACTCACCCATCTCTCCGATGAGAACCCATGGAAGCTGTCCCTTCTCAAGGGACCAGCGCACTAGGAGAGACTTAATCAGAGTGATTTAGCAACGGCTTCTCCAGAGACTGCTATGGTAGTGCTTTCCAGGGGTTCTGGGAGTGTACACAGCAGTTTCCACTGCTATTTGACACAATCTAAAATGAGGAACAGAACAGTGTTTATCGCCTTCGACTGTGTTTGGTTATTTTTTTATTTATCTTCCTTTTGTTATACCCCCTATTGAGCTAAACGTAATCATTACAATGACAAATTATTAAATACTACCAAGATGCTACACCTAATCCCTTCCAAAATATCTTTCATTCAGAATGGTAAGTTCATAATAAGTAAGGACGTGTGCATTGCTGAACCTTCTTTCTGTGCCCAGTATCTTCCTCTTAACCGAGGGGAACCTCATTTTTACCCCTTCCCTGTCCAAGGGCTTCTTTCTCTTGGGAAGGAGTATGCTTGCGTGTAATCAGCATGATTGGAAACACAAAGGCTGGTCTATTCCAGTTTCCTGGAGGGACTGGGAGCCACTTCAGGAGGGGCCAGCTGTCATACCACCCAGATGATCGCACCACAGGGAGAGCATTACAGATGCAATAGTAGACGCCCACCAAAGCCAAGCATAGCATTTCTACGCTCTGGGGAGGTTTTACAGGTCTTAGCAACAGAAGTTACTATTGCATCTAGGTTTTTCTCTGTGGCTAAAAATTACCATTCAAAAACACTTATAGTTACAGTTTTTGAAAAATCTTCCTTTACTTGGCTTGATAACGATGATAAGATTGAGCTGGCAGCGATGACATAGCAAGCTTCTGAATTTCTTCACAGCAGTCCTAGACAAAACCCATTGCTACAGCATGTGCTGCCTCTGCAAGTCAAATTACAAGCCAAGGGATGTGCAGATTTATCTGCTGGGAAATAGTTTTGGACTTTCCAGCAGCTGTTTGTGGTGGCTGCATCATGCTGTCATTGGGGCTGATGTACAGGGGGAGGAGGCGGGTGTTTAGCAGCTTCAATGTCAGCTTGAATTAACAGATCAAGTTAAAGTCTATGTTTTAGGAAAAATGGTGGGAAAAAAGGTAGATCATGAATTCAGTGGCAGATATACCCAAATATTATTTTCTTCCCTGATACCTTTTTTGAGGGTAGATGAAGCAGAAATAGTTATTCAATCTATGTGTGTACATATGCACATGTACTTATATTTTACTAAAGGCCCGATGCAAGGGGCTCAGCCCTCACAGCCCTGGCTGCCTCGTGGCCCTGCAGCCCTGCCCACTGGTTGTTCCAGAAGGTGATTCCAGAAGGTCATTCTGCTGTCTGGTCTAATTAGCATATTAGCTCTTTATTATATAGGATTATATAGATATATAGATATATATTTTACACAAGGAGAATATATATACAAACACACACACACACACATACACTAGAGGCCTGGTGCACAAAAATTTGTGCACTCTGGGGGGAGGGGATCCCTTAGCCCAGCCTGTGCCCTCTTGCAGTCTGGGACCCCTCGGAGGATGTCCATCTGCTGGCTTAGGCCTGCTCCCTGGGGGATTAGGCCTAAGCTATCAATCAGACATCACTCTGGCAGCCCGGCAGCCCTCGGGGATGTCCACTTGCCAGCAGGGTGCAGACCTAAGCTGCAGTCGGACATCCTTAGCGCTGCTGAGGAGGCAGGAGAGGCTCCCACCACCACCGCTGTACTGGCAGCCATCAGCCTGGCTTGTGGCTGAGCAGAGCTCCCCCATGTGAGAGCGCACTGATCACCAGAGGGCAGCTCCTGCATTGAGCATCTGCCCCCTGGTGGTCAGTGTGTGTCATAGTG